>NW_024609868.1:85081486-85239035 GCF_016920785.2 Ixodes scapularis | reverse complement strand
CATTCGAATTTCTGAAGACACCCTGGAACACGCCTAGCCCGCTTTCGGCCAATGGCGCCTCCTCATTTGTCTCCTATATACTTCCCAACGAATGGCCAAACTCTCTACATAAACGGCTCTGCGCCTCCCGGGCTGTGTCTAGCGATTAAACGGAAGGAACGCACCATAGCCTGAGTTGTTTTTGAGAATATTCCGTCCACAGGGGGGGAGGGAGGGGGGGGGGGGGGGGGGGAGGTGCTATTCTCCGTTCACCCTTAAGCTGAGACTGCAGCCAATGCTGCAAGCACGAGCGCTCGAGGTTGCTGCTTTGACGCGTTTTTCCGGAGAACAAGCACTCTCGATAGAAATGCACGTCTCAAAGCCAGGAGCGCGGGCTAGCTCGCGCTTGTAGCTTTGGCTGCAGTCTCAGCTTCAGCGTGAACAGACTCTGTGAACAGAGTATCACTCCATCTTACTGATCTCTATGTCATTAAACATGGGGGAGGGGGGGGGGGGGCGGACAACGAAGACTTCCATGTGCGTCCCGTCCCCCCCTTTTTTATGTATCTTCCTCGTGTTTAATTACTGTTACCAACACGCTCGTTTTGTACTTAATCTGTATGTCTACTCGCTGGATCGGGTTTGACCAGCTCCGCTATGGACGGGAATGTAGCCACGGTAGGCCATTTTTTTGGTAGAGTTATATTATTTCTAGCCATCATACTAATATTGGCGACGTGCGCGATCAAGAGCGTCGCTGTGGTCGGCCGGCTAAGATTGGCCGAATGCTGACTATTGGCGACGTGAGCGATTGAAAGCGTCACTGCAGTCGGCCCACCACAATCGGCCGAACGCTGACTATGACGTCAGCAAAGGATATCAAATCGACGCAAATAAGAGGAATGTAAGAACTTCAATTTTGACGGTGTTGGCAGTGTTGCTTTGAAAGCGCTGTAATTTTAGGCTTTCAACATGCTCATTACAAACACCATCGAACTTGTTGTTCACAAGGTAATGACGTCACGAAAGGTAACCAAACGAGGGCGCCACCGAAACATCTCGCCGCTAGTAACGTCAGAAAAGGATTTCTCATCGACTGAAATAAGAGGAAGGTAAGTACTCTACTTTTGACGATTTCGGCAGTGTTGCTTTGAGAGCTAAATGATTTCAAGCTTCCACCACGCTAATTAGAAAAACCATTGAACTTGTTGTTCGCAACGTAATGACGTCACGAGAGGGAACCATAGGAGGGCGCCGCCAAAACATCTCGCTTAAAGCCCCTCGATATGCTTTCGTTTGTCTTTGCAAGTAGCGCCAAATGCGCGAGCGCACGTGGCCCAGGTCTCGAGCGGCCCTTGGAAGCAAATGGCGGCGCAGCACTGAAATGAGCGGTCCTAGGAAGCGAATGGCGGCGGGAGCACCCGCTCGTGGCACGTGTCTTGCGCATTTTCACAACAATGGTTGGCGGGTACTTGTGAAAACACCTTTATCAAGGGGCTTTAAATCTCGCTGCTAATAGCGGACAGCGCTGTGGCAGCAGGCTTCCACAAAAATAGCCGTGGGTCTAGTACACTGTACCGTGAATGATATTTCGTTCTTGATTGAAGTTGTTCTTCGAAGCAGTTTCTTGAAACCCGGCGTGAACGGTAGCCCCATCTTTGAGGACCCAGCGAAAGTTTTACGAAAGCGCAGCACCGGGGGAAAGCAGCGCAGCTCGCATAGAAAGCAGACGCCGTACCGGCTTCTGCTTTCGGTGCTTTTTGTAATGCGTCTTTCGATGCGAGCTGTGCGGCGTTTTCCCGGTATTACGATTTCGTGAAGCTTTCACCGGGTCCTCAAAGATCTGGCTACCGTTCACGCCGGCTTCCGAGAATATGTTTCGCCGAACAATTTCAATCAAGCACGAAATATAACTTACGGCTATTTTTATGGCAGCCTGCCACCACAACTGCCACAACGCTGTCTGCGATGGATGGATGATAGTGGCTTTACCAACTGTACCCTATCTAACGGGTGGTAGATTGCGCCGCCATACTATACTATGGTGTGGCTAAAGTACAGTGTTCTAGAGGGGGTTGTAGTGGCAAGAGCGGCGGCTACTTTGTGAAGATTTTGCGCGTAGACGACACCATGGCGCTGCTGTTCTGTGCCCTAGGAGCGCGCCCCAGTCAGCCCCATCATCAGCGCTGTTCGGCGCTTACTACTGTGGTTTGACTGGAGCTTTTCGCGGTGCGAAACAACTGCTAATGTTGTTCTGTATACTCTGTTTCACCTTATGATGTACCGCAGGAAAGGCTACAAGCGCGAGCTCTTTGCTCTGGGGCACATCTCGGCGGCACACGCTCTCGTGAATTAAGAGCAGCTGCCAACGCTATGAGCTCGCGCTTCTATCCTTCGCTGTGGTACAACATAAGATGAAACGAAGTGTAGTAAATTGTAGTTCTGCCTTTGGACTAATGCCTCTAGAGTGTGTGCTAGGGTGCCTCAATGTCCTTCTGTTTAGGGTGATGCCACCCTTTGTAGTACCCGATGCCGACAGCACGCGCTCACGGGTAAAATACAAAGAAATCGACGAAAACAAAATGTCGCCGTAGCACAGTCAGCGCCACGAGCGCGTGCAGGGACACGTTCTTTCACGCGCTTCTGAACAAAAAATAAAAATAAAAGTGTGAGACAAAATGGCCAGATGTCTCCACCCTAAGCAAAGCGCACATGAAGGCACCCTAGTGTGTGCTATCCTCTACTTGAAATATTCCCGTGTTTTGAGGGAGATTATTTAATTAATATCGACTCCCCCCCCCCCCCCCCCCCCAGTGCTGACACATCGTTCAACAACGCTATCACTTGGGCTGCAGGCTTAATAGCTGCGAAAGAAGTTCTACGGTGCTACATTTCGGAGAAATGTAGCACATTTCTCCGAAATGTGCTACATTTCTCCGAAATGTGCTACATTTCTCCGTGTTTTGTTCGATGTTATTATGTTTTCAGAAACATGGTATTCAGACGACAGTGATGTTTTTGAACTGCCAATGTATAATGGATACTTCCTGAATAGAACAACTGGGCGCGGAGGAGGCGTGTCGTTAATGCTTAGAGATAATATGTGTGGTGAGGTTTTAGAAGAATACTCGATCATTAATAAAGACTATGAAGTGCTATCCCTGCTTGTGAACAAAAATCTTATCTCTGTGTTTTATAGGCCACCGGACGGGAGTTTGACGTCTTTTTTTGGTTTTCTAGAAACATATTTTAGGTTCGCAACAGAAAACAGATATAATATTATTCTGGGGGGTGATTTTAATCTAAATATGCTTCAAGACACCCCAAATAAAAGACAATTAGAAGTACTGATTAACAGTAGTGGTTGTACGAATGTCATTACTTCACCTACCAGAATTACAGCAGAATCATCAACTTTGCTCGATTTGTTTATAACAAGTTTTGAATTACCCTGCGTAAAATCGGGGATAATTAGTACAGATATAAGTGATCATCTAGGTATATTTTTGTGTGTCAAAAAAGAAATATCTAAAACTACAAGGAACAGATTTCGAGGATCCTTTCAGAATATTACTGAGTATAACCTTCGTGAATTTAGGACTAAAATCTCGGAACTAGACTGGAACGAAGTCTTTAATTAAATGAACGCTGACGAAGCATATAATTTGTTCTTAAACAAATTTCAGCAACTATATAAAGTGTGCTTTCCTTATAAATCTGTTAGATTGACCAAAAGTAATCGTAAACCATGGGTAACACCAGAGCTTCTTATTAAAATTAATAGAAAAAATGTTTTGTATAAAAAGTTTGTGGAAACAAGGGAGCCTGAACACCTTAAAGTTTTCAAATCATATCGAAATATACTTACAAAGGAACTAAAAACAGCTAGAGCAAGGTATTTTAGTAACTACTTTATATCATCATCAATGAGGACAGACGTCACATGGAAAAAGCTTACCAATGTTCTAAATCGTTCACATAACATGAAACATATCCAAAAAATACGCCTGAATGGACCTAACGGATCAAGCACTAGCAGACGCTTTCAATGATTATTTTGTAAACCTATCAAGAGATGATCCCGATACAAATGCTTGCGCGTATATCGAACACAGAAGTAGTAGCTCTATCTTTCTTCAGCCAGTAACTGATAATGAGGTGACACAAGCATTTTTATCACTAAAGAATAGTAGCAGCTGCGACGCTGACGAGTTACAAATAGGTCCGATAAAATACGTTTTAGATCTCATATCGCCCTGTTTGACGTATATCTTTAATTTGTGCTTGTACAATGGGGTATTTCCCCAAAAAATGCAGATTGCGAAAGTTAGCGTTCTCTATAAAAAAGGTGACAAGAATGATATAGGTAACTACAGGCCAATCTCAATTTTATCAGTGTTTTCAAAAGGCCTCGAAAAAATTCTACTTTCGCGTATGGTACATTTCGCAGATAAACACGGTTTAATCTCTCCATCACAGTTTGGGTTTCGCAAACACCGTTCCACAGAATTGGCACTCCTGGAGCAAAAAGAATACATCTTGAAAAGCTTTGAAGAAAAAAAAATGACTCTTGGTATTTTTATTGATTTCAGCAAAGCATTCGATCACTTAAATCACAGTTTGCTACTAAAAAAATTACAAATGTATGGATTTCGTGGACATGCATCAACTCTCATAACATCTTATCTTGCACATCGTAAACAGTACGTTCATATAAATGGTTATTCATCTGACATTAAACCCATTCTATCTGGCGTTCCACAAGGAAGCATATTAGGTCCCTTCCTTTTTAATTTATATGTTAACGATATTGTCAATATTAATAAAAGTGTTAAATACGTAATTTACGCTGATGATACAAGTTTATTTTTTACCGGTAACTGCTGTCAGGAACTAGCAATAGAGGCAAATCAAACGTTGAAAGACCTCGCTACTTGGAGTCAATGTAATGCTTTAAAAATAAATGATAACAAAACAAAAGCAATTTTATTTCGCCCAAAAAGTAAGAATGATTATATAACTACTGATATTGTTTTAAATGAACCAAAATAGAGATTGTATCTAGTTTTAAGACACTTGGCGTTATATTCACGGATCGAATGAGTTGGGATGAACACGTAAATTATATTTCGGTAAAATTGTCACGAGTCGCAGGCTTAATGTATCGTCATCGCCATATTCTGCCCACAAATGTAAAATTAATTATTTATAATGCATTGTTTCTCTCCCACATTCATTATTCCTTCTTAGTCTGGGGTACTACTACGAATACAAATTTAAACAAAATACTTGTGATACAAAAGAAAATATTGCGAAGTATTTGTAACGTGTCATACGATCACCCTAGCGAACCTCTCTTTAAACGTTTAAATTTGATGCCTGTAAATAGATTATATAAATATCGTTTATGCATGACCTATAAATCCGAAGTACAAACAAATCTTCATGCCCTTAGTGAATTGGCGTCTCTCTCGCTAAGAGTAGCAACATATCCTACCCGAAACACGGAAATTTGGACGCTCCCTATTTGCAAAACTAACTACGGTGAACAAATGTTAAAGTATGCACTTCCTCGACTGCTTAATTTTCTTGTTACTCTCAACATTGACCTTCCGACAACATCTGTAAAAAATCTCCGAGCATTTTTTTCTTTTCAAAATGCGATTGCTTAGTTGTCATGTTTCATAAACTAAATTTTTGCTGAATTGTATAATGCTTTGCTTGCATGTGCTTTGATTTTGTTTGCCTTTTATATATAGTCGCACCTTTTTTGTAATATTGTCCTGTTCTTATCTCTGAAATTGTTATCTTTTCTCTTGGTTTTCTTTTTGGATTACTTGTGCCACTGCTGCCATGAGTAAGGAGGGGGGGCCGAGGGCCCGTCAAGCTGCATGATGCAGCTTTTTTCCTCGGTCTCCCTCCGTCATTTGTGCTTTGACGGAAAATAAACATTATTATTATTATTATAAGCGTACCGCGTCACTCTCGTCGTCTTCTTCGTTCATCGCACACGTGCCATTAACTCTCCTATGGCACAGAACTCCAGCGCCACTCGCGGTATCTACATCGACCGTCTTCACGCGCTTCATTGTAAGCGGGCGCCGCTCTTGCCACCACGCCCTCTAGAACACTGTAGGCTAAAGGTAATATAACTCTGCCAAAAAGATGGCCGCCAATGGTCGCTTCGCGGAGCGGGCAAACGCGATCCAGCAAATAGACATAGAGATCAGTGCTCCATCCATACGTTTGCGCAAAGATGCTCCGGACAAGAAAAGGAACACTGTAATCTGAAATTTGCACGCAATGTGAGTCGTGCGTGCATATTTGAAAGATGTAAATTTTTCGGGTCGATCTTAACCTTCAACTTTTAGGCGCGATTAAAGTGTACGGGAAAAAGTATTCTTTCAAGAGCATGACTTTAGCATGCAATGTGGGTCTTTAAAAAGAAATACGATGGAGCCATACAAAAGGGAAATCGGCTGGGTAGGTCCGTTTGAAACTGCGAATGCGGAAGGAGAGAACGGGAGCCCGGCCAGCCGTGGGGACCCGATTCATGAAAGTCCAACTGCTACACAGTGCCCTCGGTCAGCTGCAGTGGTCATCGGGCACGGTACAGCGGGCCTCTGCCGTTCCGTGGCTTTATGGGGGAGAGAGCGTCACTTTTCCTCGCTAAAAGCACGGTTCGCTGGGAGCGAAAGCGCCCGCTGAGGAACGTCATACAGAGTGGATGCCAAGTGGCACATAGGACCATTTTCCTCTTTTTTTTCTTCTTCTGGGTTCGTTGGTTGTAGCATTGTGTATCCCTCTGATAATCTGTATGGAAACTGCGCTGTTTTTTTTATCTTTCTTCGAAGCGATGCACACGCTTTTATCGCAGATTAGCTGGCAAAAGCGTGCTTCGTTCCCTGTCGGAAAGCTCGCCACGCGCCAGTTGTCGCGTCATTTTGAAGCGCCTGCATGAGGTCAAACGATTTACGCAAATGCCTGTATTATTGGAGGGGGAAAAAAAGTGCTCTGCTTAGCAAGTCGATTCGGCTGGCTTCTGCCACATTCTCTCTGACAGAAGCCCTAACCCACTTTCCTTTTCAAACAAATGGTTTCTCCTCGAATAATCTTGCCCACTATGTAAAATGTTCTTTTTTGTTGTTGTTGCTTTTGATAGAAATATGTCACATGACTTTTATACCTACACGCGGCTCTGACGCAGCGTTTTAGGCGTTACCGAAAGCAAGTGACGAAATACGTTACTCGTTACTCGCAAAATAAAGGAACGCGTACCCGACCTGCATTACTTAAAAAATAAAAGGAACGCGTTACCGTTACCGTTCCCATAAAAAGTAACGCGCGTTACTTTCGTTACTTTTTATTTATAAATTTAATATAAGAGCGGTTTATTTGTGTTCTTTTCGCGACAGCGTTTTTTGGTATTGGGACAAAGGGTGTGGGCGTTGGGGTTTTCTAAAAAGGGACTTGCTGCGTGGGGAAAAAAATGCACGTCGCAGAAAAATGCACGTTGCAAATGCACTTTGCACAATAATTGTGAAAGCTCGCCGTCAGTACGCGCTCACCAATCGTGCACACAGCTATGGCCGCCAGTGAATGCTCCCTAATAGCGGAGAGGTGTTTCGGTGGCGCCCTCCTATGGTTCCCTTCTGGTGTCATTACCTTCCAAATAACAAGTTCGACGGTGTTTGTAATAACCATAGTAGAAGCTTGAAATAATTGCGCTCTGAAACCAACGCTGCCAACACCGCCAAAATTAAAATTCTTCCATTCCTCTTATTTACGTCGAAGAGAAATCCTTTGTTGACGTCATAATCGGCATTCCGCCAATTCTGGAAGTCCGACCACAGCGACGCTTTCAATTGCGCACGTCTAAACGCCGTCTTGCAGTACTAAAAAATGCATGAGTGCGAGCGCTCGTTTTTTAGCTTTGGTCGAGAGGTTGGTCCCAGACTTATATTGCTATAGTTCCAGTATTATGTTCATATTTTTAAAAAAGTAACGAGTAATTAAAGTAATCCGATACCGAAATTTTGTAACGGAATTGTATTACAAATTACTGCCGCAAAAAAAGTAACGTGGCAATCAAATTTATTTAAAAAAGTAACGAATCACAAGTAATCCTTTACTTGTAACGGATTACTTCCCAAGTCTGCCCCCTGGGCAAGCATAAATAAAAAATAGAAAAAAAAAAAAAAAACAGCTTGCGCTTTGTCAGTTTTCTGCCATCATACGTGTAGAGGACAAGGTCCTTGTTTCACAAATCGTGACTACAACTGAAGAAACATTCGGAGCAAATGCTCTATGATTGGAATTTTCCGTAGCCACCAATTGAGAAGAAAAAACATTTTTTTAGGTGCCACATCACTGTTTATGGCGGCTCTTCAGTTAAAATGGTTCTTGTTTTTATGGCGCTTTGAATATGTCCGTCTGGCGATCCCTGCCCTAGAGTGAAACATCAGGAAAAAAAGGGTTTGCAATTGAAATACAAACATTGCAAATACTAATTCAAAAAAGTAATTCATTGCAACCAAAATTACTTTTACTCAAGAGTAATCAGTTGCAACATAAAGGTTACTAAAACGTTATTAAATGTCACCCATTAGAGCTTTTACTCATAAGTCGCCCATAGCAATATAAATGTTTATTAAAAGTTAATATACTGCAATCAAAATTATTTTTACTCTAAGGTAATCAACACCAACTAAAGGTTCTCAAAATGCAATTTGCTATTGTAATTCAGTTAGTGTAATTTAATTTCTATTCATTTACGAGCTAGGGGCACCGGTGCGTTGGCTCCTGATATACCACACAATGTTTTCAGCAAGTACAGTAACTTTGATGTTCATCAACAACCCGATAAGTGTCTACTCATTTGACAATCGTAATATTGTTGTCCGAAATACTGGATCCTTGGAATAACCAATTGTAAATCAGTCGCATCCACCGGACATGTTATTTGAATTTATTTCAAACACACAAACATGGGAGCGAATATAACACAATTTCGCCAGCACATACCACAAGATTCGCACGAATGAAGTGTGGGTAAATAGACTAAAAAGAGGGGTAACACCCGGGAACAGAGACAGACATTTTAATTTATCTTAATATTTGCTATATTTCTAGTTTAGCGCGTAGATTAATAACAAAATAAATGAGAACGAAACGAAACAGCAGACAGGAAATAGATACGCTGTTCTGTTCTTATGTGAATTTTTTTCTTCTCTCATTACCTTTTAGATTCTTGCATCGGTAGGGTTTCAAGCACGTCTTTTTGATTTTGGCGCCTCTATTTTCGCCGAAGGAAGTTCATTCCCGTTGCGTGTCAAAACTCCCATCGTTCGAGTGCTGCAAGCGTCGAGTGACGTCATCGCGGGCTTTCTGCCAACTGGAGTGGGAGCGCAGCTGTGTTGCCGCCGCCGCTTTGCTCCTGTCGGTGTTCCGAAAGTTGCGCTAATGTTTGAGTTGCTCGTCCTACCACTCAGTCGGGTACCGCTTATCAACGCCACTTTAGATTACTTGCAGGGGACACTGCAAGCAAAGCAGATACATATACGTAAAAATGAAGCTCTTTGTTTTTCATTATCCAAATCACCAGAGTTTCCGTCTTCCTCGTTAGTATAGTGGTCAGTATCCCCGCCTGTCACGCGGGAGACCGGGGTTCGATTCCCCGACGGGGAGATCTTTTTTTTTTTTTTTTTTTTTTTTTTTTTAGCTTTGAACATAAATTGAGATTATTTTCATTCGGCAGGTTTCAACGACTTTGAGAGGGATTAGCAGCTGTTTGGAGTGGCTGTAGTTCTTTTTTTTTTCTTTAGAACAGATTTTAAGTAAAGGACAGATACAAACCGTCAGTGGATATTGATCATGGTGATATTTACAGAACTGCTGTGACATGCGGTTATAATTCTGTGAGTCAAACAGTTACATTGCCAACTGTTTTTGCCAAATTAAACAAGTGGTGAATTAAAACAGTGAAAAACAGGAAAACAACAGTGAATTAAAAAAATAGCTATACATATGATTTCCTCTGTGCTTTAATATGTAATTTGTACGTATCTCATTGAAATATGCAATGTGCACGATGGTTTCCTTCGTGTTTACTGTGGTGTTGTTTGACATAAGATTGAACTCCTTGATAAGGAGAAGGTCTGCTCTAAAAGACCGTTGAACGAGTGAAAATTCCTAGTAAGAATTCCTGTTTCAGCAATGTGGCCGTTCATTTGAGTGGTCCAATAAAAAAATTACCCCATTCCTAGATATTTTGTTTATTTTGTTGTGTGTGGGGTTGAATACGTAGTTGTTGCTTTCCTTTTCATCGGAAATTAAAAACAGCGCGGAAAGACGAGGACCAGACAAAGAAGTGAAACGGACGTAGCGTTGTCTGGTCCTCGTTTTTCCGCGCTGTTTTTAATTTCCGAAGTATGTACCAACTCGCCCAAGCCTCAACTTTAGTTTCCTTTTCACTTTTTTTTTTCCGGTAGCCGTTGCCTCCAGTTTGGTTTCTTTTATAATGGTGGGCTGTGTCTTTGTTTGTGTGTTCGTGGTTAATCATTTTGATATTTAAAGGGGCCATGAAACGCTTTTCCAACTTTTTCCTGTTTAGCTTTCCTCCTCAACTCATAAATCGCGCATTCCACCAAACAGTTCAAGAAGACGAAAAGAGGGGAGGCCCCTCTTGCTCGGAATCTGGTTTATATACCCGGACAGAGCCATTGTCCCCCTTGAAGATTATTTCATCGCTCAAAATTCAGACAAAAGTTGCTTTCCCCAACCCGTTCGCCCCGGAGCTGACAGTGCTGTGGAAGCTACGTGCTCGTTGGGCCAGCCACACTTGCCACATGATCACGCTCCTCCGCGCATACCCTTAGCGAAAAGTCGTTCAAAATCAGTATACTGAAAGTATACTAATAGTGAACTTAGGGTATGTACTGAAATCGTACTAGTTTTACACTTTTATGAAACAAAATAGTATACCTTTAGTACACCGCAAGCACATATGTAGTATACCATAAGTGCACCTCGAGCGTACCTTTAGCATACTATAAGTGCACGTTTAGTGCACTACATGTGTGCTTTTAGTGTACTAAATGTACACTACCAGTACATATATGCGGAGTGTCCCAGATAACTTGCACCAAACTTTAAAAAAAAGAAAAAGAAAAAAGAAAACGGAGCGTTCTGCGGGAGTGAAACCAACTGTACGCTGTTAGAAAGTCTCTTGCGAAAGTGCACGGAATTGTTTTAGTGCGCCTATTTATTTAATTAAGAGTAACAAGCTAACTTTTGAAATCTTCGTTTAAAAGCCGGGGTGTGAAATCGAAAGTTGTAGAGCGCATTAACAAACACCCAATTAAACCATTTTCAACAAGGTGCACTTTGCATGCTCCTTTTTCCTAGCCTTCAAAAAGACGCCCGCGAAATACAAAAAAAAAAAAATACCCCGTGACAACTCGCTTCCCCAATCGCGGCGTGCGAGCGCGCCGCGAATATGCGTTCTTTGAAGGCAGGAAAAAAGCACGAAAACGTATTATGTTTCAAACACTTTAATTGGGTGTTTCTTAATGCGCCCTGCAACTTTACAATTGAAATCTTGGCCCTTAAAATAATATTTGAAAGGTTAGCTTTTTAAACTTAGTTATTTACATAACCAGGCGTATTAAAAAAATCTGTGCACTTTCTGAGGACACTTGCTAACGACAGTTGATTTCACTCCTGAAAAGCCCTCCGGTGTTTTTTTAAGTATGGTGCAAGTTATCTGGGGACGCAGTGTATGTCGGGCGTTCTGAATGGAAAGAACGGTCTCAAATTGACCAGAAAAATCGGCGCCTGCACTTAAAAAGCTGACTTTTCAAAGGTGTTTCTTTCAACAGCTGTATTCCAACGTGTGAAATTTCATGTCATATGGCTCCATTCTCGTGAAATGTTAAGAAACGCCGTTGACAACTCAATTGATAATGATAATGCAGAGGCGCCACCATCGGGAGATGTGCTCTTAAAAATGAGTCAGCAAATTAACGCGGAAATCTTTGGCAGCTCTATTCCTCGTGAGAATGACGTACCGGCTTCATCTGAAACTGTGTGAGAAAAGCCATAAAGAAGAGGTGCATTGCATTTTTAAACTGAAAGTATGTATGTGTAGCATACAAACATTATGATCAGTGTTCTTCGCGTAATTGATAACACAGAAATTGAAATCCTACTTATCACTTTATTCAAGTTTCCCAGCCTGCCTCACTGTACACTCTCCTTTGTGATGATGGTATGCCATTACATCCTGCGTAAAAAAGAAGGAAAAATTACCCTATGCCACTCTATGATATAACGGCACACAATTCGCTCAAAGGACCACTATGTGAGGAAGGCAAGATAGTAACAACTTAATCCTGACAAAAGGGCGAGGAAAATCAGACAATATCGTTTCTGAAAGCCTGATACCTGAAAGAAGCCCTAACACAGAGCAAACAAAATGATTGGCATTTTTTAATGCCTCGTTTTCTTTTGCTATGAACACAAATACAAGTCATACGCTATTACACATTCAGTGGTCCGGCTTAATTTATGATAAGCACTTTTTTTTTTATATAACTTCGAGGTTTTAGAGAAAAGATTCAATATAATGAGTCGGACATAAATGGTTGCTATGAACTATCCTATATATTTACACATTATCTGATATCATAAAAGCACTAGAGCGGGGTAGGGCTGTACTGCATTAATTATAAATTTCTAACCAATCAAAAGTTGGCATTTATTTAATTTATTAGTATTGGCTATTATTCTTTGACAAAAAATAACTGGGCGAGTTGGTACGTTGGTAGTCTCTCAACTCCATCGAATATTCAGGTCCTTTTAACATTTTTTCATGCTTTTGCTTTTTCTAACTGCTCTGACTTTTGTAGTGGCTTTCGCCGCCACTAAACAACGTGACATCCAAACTCACTTTATTCACAACACACAATCGCAAACTTGGAAAGCGTGCCGCTTCAGCATAAGCAAAGAGATCGTCCGTCTCTACGGCACAGGCATCAGCACAGGCAAGAAATCATGCTGCTCGCTCTTGTAACGTTTTTTTCGCTCCCGCTTTATGAAACAAATCGTTGGCGAGAGACTGTTGGGACCACACGTCAGAACTAGCATGACCTGTGATTGCTTGAACTGCCGTCAGACTATTTGAACGCTCCGCAAAAGCGTCGTCGGGCGACCGTCGTAGGGACGGCGCTCAGGACAGGTCTCGGCTGGCCCTCGGATCCGCCGCACGCGAATCTTTCTCACTCTGCGGAGAGAGCCATAAATTTTGAAGATACGCTCTTTTCAAATAACGAAATAAAACCGGGTAGAGCATAGTGAGAGTCAAGCATAGCTTAGCAAGCACACGGTACAAGGCAAAGTTTGAAACAGCGGCGCACTTCGCAGAAACAAAAGGAACTTCCTCACCTTCGCTTGCACCAGTCGGCCATGACTGTCCGCCACTTGCGACGCTGCGTCTCACAGCTCTCAGTAATCGCTCGCTATTATTGAACATGGTATTCGTAAGTAAGCTATCTAAAATATCCGCTAAAACGTAAAAAGGAAGCGATGCTCGAAACCTCCGGAATTACAACGGCGGCCGAACGGAAGCTGATTGCAATAGCGATGGTCATACGCAGTTTTCAAAAGTCACTCAGAGTCATTACTTTTTGTACTTTTTTTTAAAGACACAACTAAGCAAATCAATATATTAATAATAATAATGTCAATTTTATTATATTCGTAAAAGATTAACAAAACGTTTAGTCTATCTTAGGTTTTATCTAAATTTTCGGTTTTCTTTTTCAGTGTAAAACCGAAACTATCTCAAGCAATTTCTCCCTTGTCGCCAAGGCTATTTTGATTCATCAGCGCATGCTTGCACCGCTGGTATTTCGGCTTTTCTGGAAGGATCGGCTCTCGCGGCACATAAATAAAGAGGGCAACTTTGTGTTTTGAAACAATGAGCGTGCCCGTCTTTTTTGACGAGGGAAAGACACGTTAAATTTACGTCGATTTTTTACAGTGTGGAAATCTCGATCGACGGTGTTGTTCGTTGTTGCAATTGTCAATCTCTTTTCAGGTGAATTGAGATGTCTTAGAGTTTTGCAAGATAAATCTACACCATGAAACACTTTCGGTGAAAGCTTGAGGTTGTTACATAAAGGCGCCGATTTCTTCAGCCAATTTCAGAGCGAGCTAACATTCATAACATCACTTCGCTTACGCGGTTTAGAAGTTGATTTGCGCTGCATGCGACCATGCAAGGTGGAGGATCTTATGTCCCCATTATTAGCCGTGGTTTCTTTTGCCTCCTGTCTTTTTGATTGCTGTGGATGCAGATATCTGAAACAGCGTATAGTTACGCTGAGACCTGCATTACAAAAACACCGGATTATCCTGCGAACGTAATTTGTCTACTAGCCTATGAAGCAGCACGCAATTGGCGGTGCACTTTGAAAACAAAGTCATGTGCATGCTTTTTCATCAGCAGCATTAAACACTTGGTGCGATTGCCCTCGATCGCCCAGCTTCCGAATAGTGCTAACAGTTTTTTTACAGTACACTTTTATTCTTCAATAAAGGTAACAAATACAGCTCAGGGAAAATAAAAGCTATCTTTGCAATAAAAGTAGACTGTTCAATTGATAAATATAGTAGAAATGACTGGCTAAAATAATTATTGACAAGTTAGATAACGCTACTTTCCGTGGCGTACAATGTAGCTAATTTCTCTATTTGTGCTTTTTTTAGGCGTAAGTCCATGTTGCATTTGCGACGTAAGTATGCTATGAAAGTGCCGGTCGTTTCCCTGGGGAACTTTTGGACCACGTGGTATGCAGTGAAATGAGAAATGAAGCATCCCTTTGTCAGCTATACCCGGTAATATTTTTAATCAACTGGTTTCAGGAAAACTGGGGGCTCATGTCATGTTGATGCACTCTTCATCTGTGTCGTACGACTCGGCGGACATTACATGGGTGAATAACCGTGGCAACATCTTTTTAAGTAATTAAAATCCGTAAATTTTTTTTTTAATTATTATTGCTGTATTAGAGGCAGTCGTTATTGGAGCCTAAAACAATCAAAACTATTCACGAAACAGCAAGGGGCTTTAAGATATTTATTTATCAAATTTCGCACTTTTTCCCTCGATTCAAGAACCACGCGCGGCAGGGGCGGGCAAAGTGGAGAGTGAAATTAGCAGTTTTGACATGGCATATCGGTGATGGCATGTTTGTTTGTGTTAGCGAGAACTTCTCATACTGGAGTTCTATGCATTATTTAATTTTCTAGTGAAGTTACAACCCTCATAAAGTGCTGTCGCATTCAGCATGAACGAAGTTGCACTCTTTTGAAAGCGTGCCTTTGGTGGATGCTCCAGCATCATACTTCCAACGGTTCGACTGAAGGGAATACGTAAGAATAGCATCCTGCGCTCTGTCCAGTGCGCTGTTTTTAATCAGGCGACGAAAGGCAGAGTTTTAGCTATGAATAACCCAAAACTCGTCACCTTTTCGCAAATTGTTTCATTTGGGCTAGAGTTTATTCATAGCCCCTTTAAAATTGAAAATTCAACATGGTCAGTTACACTGCCAATTAAAGAAGCTAATTAGACAACGTACTGTGACGTTTATTTACTCATCTAATGTCCACCGAGCCCCACAAATATTCTGTGAAAACGGCATCGGCCTATCGATCGTGTTTTTAGTGTGTTGATGTTAAAAATCGCACTATATATATATATATATATATATATATATATATATATATATATATATATACCCGTTATTATAATTCGAGTACACCGACTGCAAGCACTGAAAGTAGACCTTTAGTATACTTAAGTGCACTTTCGGTATACTGATCTTGAACTACTTTTGACCGTGGGCACTACGATTCTACTACATGTACTAGTTTTGTACGGACGAGTATACTTTCAGTCCACCGCCATTTTTACTGGAAGTATACTTTAAGTACACTTAAAGTATACAAACAGTACAACGACCGCACTGCAAGTATACTTTTTGTATACTTGAGTACACTTCGAGTGTACTGATTTTGAACGACTTTTCGCTAAGGGTACCCACCAACGAGGTAGAGGGGCTTAGAGTGATAAACCGGAAGTTCGGAAGTGGCACCCCCCCGGTTGCCGCCATATTTTACGCAAATGTGACCACTCGTCACGTGACCTCCCAAGAGCCGTGACGTCACAGGTAAGATGGCAGCGCCCAGAGCTGGCGGATGCGAGTTTGTTCGGTGCGCGGTAGCCGTGATGTGCAGCTGCTTTCCGACGACTTCGGGCTTCTTCGTGCTCGCTGACGCAGGTATAATGTGAAAATATGAAGGAATGAGACTTTATACCGTTTTTGCGCAAGATCGCTCTGGATCATCTGGATATTAACGCCTGTGAGACAGCATCAGCTCTGCATCGCCGTACCGGTGCTTGGATTCCGGGATGTGTCCGAGGATCGATAGAACTTTGAGTGCTTTTAACATGAAATTTTCGCATTCTCTTAGCTTTGTTTCAACGTTGAAATATCTGAGAATCTACGCGAAATGTATACGTCGCGTTAGGGTCTAAGGGAAGTTGTTTCAGCCCTCCGTCACCGAACAACCATAGCAACTTTTAGCGAGGAAGCTCCTGCGATTTTAACCTTTTGTGCTAATCCACGATTCTACATTCGATCGCTTTTCTTCCTTTTTTTTGTGTGTGTGAGTGCGAAGTGCACCCTTATTTTCAGCTACGAGGTTGGCGTTTTATTGAGTATGGGGAAGAATAAATCGTTGCAGGCACCTGCTTCAAAGCTATTCGACTTGCTATAAGAACAACTGTTTTGGTGCATGCATAGATTAACTGCGCATTTTTTCTGTTTTGTAGGATTTATTGCAGCTATACTCTTTTCCATCAAGAGTGCATTGTATTAGTCGGTCAATTATTTAATTGTTCTAATTACCTGGATAAGATGATTCATATTTGTGTTCATCCCTTGCCTGGAGAGCAGTCTTGTTGAAAAATGTTGACTACCATTCCTTTCGGTCTCTTCAATAGACTCTTTTTAAAAGTGTGGGCTGTCTATACTTCGCATCATCGTAACTTGGAAAAGGCCAACCGCCACAGCCCCCTCGAGCCAATCAGAGAGACGAAGCGAAGGTGTGTGACAAATCTGTGCAGACGAGTACTCTGGTGATATGCTGTCATGTGCCTCTCTCCAATGTGTGTATTGACTCACCGAGACCGTAGCCTTTGCCGTCTGCCAAATTCTGATGAAACAAATTACAGTAGCTACTACTGTAATTACCCCAGGCTTTCATACTTCGGGTATTTGCTCGACAAGAATGTTATGTCCGCCATCCCTGTGAATTCGGCTCAGCAACTATTGGACTCGAATGCTGCATTGGCGTTCGACATGAACTGGGGCCCATTCGTGTGCCTTGCGCCGAAAAAAATGGTGACAATTGTGTTGCTTGAAAAGGTTCTGCAAAGGGTCTATTGTGTCATACATATAGGAAGTGTCATGCTATATAACAATGCATCAACACATACTATTACACTATATGCTCAGAGGTGTGTTTGTTTTTCCAATTAACAAGTTACAGCAGTGTGCTTTAATGCTATTATCATGTGTGTAGTTTTAAGTATCCTCTCTGCAATGCCTACGAAGGCCCCTGGAAGGAATAAATTAATGAATAACATTTTCACATCACTGCAGTTGGTTTTCGGATGCACCACATGTTCAGGAAAGGTTGAACGAGTGCAGCCCCTTGCAAGAAGTCTGCCAGTCTGGTATGACCGCTTAATTAATATTGAAGAGTCAGAGAAGCGAGTGTCCTCGTAAGGTCCAGAGCGTGCAATGGACACAATTCTCGGTGTGTAGACCCTCTAGGCATGAAGGCAAGCGGAAATATGTTTATCTGGTTAGTGTATCAAATATGTTTATTTCCACTTGATTACATAATTATTGATTCTTAGTAAATGGTTCCATAACGAGTTCTTTCTGCGACAGTCTCGTGTCAGACGTTCAGTCGTAGTACCTGTGGACCTTGTTGTCGGATGACGCTCCTGGCACGTCAGTGTTCAGTTTGGTCGAGTGGCAACTTTGACCGACTGATGCTGTCTTGTAATCATACGTCATGTGCACTGAAGCTGCAGGGCTGGCTTCTAATCCGAAATTTGCCTGGTAGTTTTCGGCATCAATGTAGCAAGCTCGGGCATGTATTGCTTACGTGGCTGTGCCTTTCGCTGTACCGTTGACTTGAAAGCTGGCAACAATTTTTGTTTGCTATCCAAGTCTGGTGATGCTTGCAGTTCACTTTTGAGGGCAACCAACCATTGTATTCCTTCAAGTCACTCAGGGGCATTCTCCCTCAAAGTTGGAAATTGTGTGCTTCGTGGAGTGGACACAGAAAATTGGTGTCAGCAAATATTTAGGTATTGTCCTTGGACGACAACCGACACCAAATCCACTGTCACTGCATCGCCACTCACCTGTTTTGTCGTGCTTACCTCTTGTTGAGGTGATGGACATGAGGAGCTTTGGGGTAATCAGGGATTCAGAATCTTCGATTCAGCACCTTCGGCATCAGGGACAAAGATCGCCGAAGGTAATCCTTAATCTCCCGTGGTCGCTCCTCGAGACGTAATCGAGGGTCGTTTGGCACGAACCCTCGCCGACCAATTCATTGGTACGGGCTGCTTTGGTAGACATGGTCGGCTTCATGCAGTGGTAGCAAAGTGGTTTTCGGTCGCACATTCGCATCACCTACGTTTTCCTCGGTGTACTTTGTTGAGCACAGTCCTACACACGATGTCGGGAATGCTTCGGCGTTAGAGTGTCTCATTGAATTGGCATTGAATACTAAGGGGCAGCCGGTGGCGGTCGTCGTGCCATTGTGGCGTAAGTTGCCCTTGGTTTGTCAGATGCCGCTTCGCTCGCAGAAGTCTCGGTTGAAATACCTGTCAAACTTGTTCTGAAACAATCTCGGCAATCAAAATAAAAGCCGGGCAACTGATGGCAGGAAGTAGCGTCCTGATCTCCTCCCAGACAACGTCGTGGGTGATGTCGTGGATGCCTGGGAGGCTGGCGTCGAAGTAGTAGCTGGACAACTCGAGTGTCGAGACGCCGGGAAGTTGTTCATAGTGGCAGGCTCGGGCATGCAGTGCACATTCCATGTTGGAAGCCTCAGTGATATGAACACTTCGACTGTTGTTGGGGGGTTGCGGACAAGGCTGCCGAAGGTGTTGTCCCTCACGTGAGGCGCATGGGATTCTTAGGTTCTTGGCTTCTGTAGCATCAAGGCCGGTGTGGGCGTGGGCGCTCGATCAAGCGCAGAACATTCTCCACGAGTGCGGTGGCGCTCTCATTGGGGTAGTGTCCTGGACAGAATCAAAAATGCGGCTCTCTTTCGTTGATGTTAGCTGACGGATGCGCGCTTCAGCTTGATCTTGCAAACTTCCCATGACGTTAAGGAGGATCCATGGTTCTCAGACCAGCGCCGGCAGTTGCTTCCACGAGAAGTATAGGTTCTGCAGGAGCTGGTTGTCTGTCCACCCAATGTGGCGGGCGACACTGTCATATTGTTCAATCCAGTCCTTGACGTCTTCATACAGCTTGCGTGAAAAAGCGTCGGAGTGTGATTTGCGACGGGCATGCAAACAATGGTGGGAGGGGACACGGTTTGCTGCTACAGGTTTGTCATTGTTGGCTTAGTCAGCTTCGGATTTTCTGACAAGAGACCGAATTCCGGTGGTTTTTCCTGGTAGCAGCAACTGGCTCGGATTTCAGGTGCTTCGTGGTGTATTTCCGAGGTTACTCCTTGTGTTACTCGGTCGTCTTGCGGTTGTTCTGCCAGGCTCGGGTCAGGACTTTGCCTACGGCTCGACAGGGGTATAAGACCCAGAATAGTCCGCGAGCCGTGTCCCATTATCGGGTAACTCGGCTGAAGAGCCGCCGGGTTCACACAGAGTGAAGGGCTACGGGTAAAGTGCCCAGCACCTTCACCTGAACATACGATTACAGCTGAGCATGACCTGCAGTGTCCCAGAATAGTGAATATTGATAGAAGATAGGACTGGAACAAGGATCCGTGACAGTATAACAAAACTAGCAGAAGAGAATCTATCCTGACCACTGAAGAAGCTGCATTGCTTTAGTGGCATTCTGTCCGAATAAATCCTCTCCTTCGGGGTTTGGCGACTGCCGTGGACGAACTGAACTGAAATGGATGTGGGACCACTTTTCTGGTAATGAGCCACTGCAGACTGTTGCCACAAAGCGGCGTGAGCTGGGTACGTAACACGCTCGGTGAAATGTCCGGACAGCTTGCAATTCGCGTAACGAGTGTGGATGAAACGTTTGTGTTGACGAAACGTGCGGCAGACCAGCGGGATCAATACCAACTGCAACACCTGTGCTCCGCGAAAGTGCACGTCTACGCCGGAACAATTTCGGAAGCAGCAGAGCATCACCTAAAGCATGGCACAGGAACTACCAGCTTGAAGGCAGCTCTTCGGTGCGCCGCACACCTGTGCTCCGTGAAAGTGCACTTCTACGCCGGAACAATTTGTAAGCAGCACAGCATCATTCAGCACGGCACGGGAACTACCAGCTTCAAGGCAGCCTTCCGGTGCGCCGCACAACCGAAGTGAGCCCTCGGTCATTTGATCGAAGCTGCACCGCGATTACACACCGCCAAGCACTACTCACGCAATTTCCGTCGCTAAACTGTGTATCCAAATATATTGCACACGCTTCACTGCAAACCTCGAAGATTCCGATGGTCAACGAGAGCACAGAAACGTCGCCTTAAATTATATCCTAGTGGTATCCGAATCAATCCGAGGTCCGAGCAACGTAGGTCAGATTGTCTCTTCCGTGGCAATATCCCGGTCGGTCACCAGCGAAATGCACACCGTTTCTCCGTATTTTCACGTTATACCTACGTCAAACACCACGCTGAGCTCTGAACGCGCTTTCGACCGGCCTCATATGACGGCTTCCGCGTCTGAAATCAACTCGCCGAGACGAACGACAACCAACAAAGCATCCGACAAGCTCCGGCCCAGCTGGGGCCAGCCGCTGCATGGGCGCTGCCATCTTTTCTGTGACGTCACGTATTTGGTTTGGTCATGTGACGTGTGGTCAAATTTGCGTACAATGGCAGCCTCCTTATGGGGGTCACTTTCGAGTGCAGACCGGAACCCCGGTTTATCGCTCTAAGCCCCTCTACCTCGTTGATACCCACGCTCAGAGATTGAGGGCAGGTGATGAAAGGGAGGCGGCTGATTGGTTCGGCAAGCGCGTAGCTTCCACCACAATGTCAGCTTAGGGGTGAAGGGACTAAGTGAGGTCCGGTTTTGTGTGACGTCAGTTTGGACGCGATGACACGCTTTTGGGACCGCGGATATATCACAGTGAAGAGGCAGAGAGCTTACGAAGGGGAGGAGGTACGAAATAGTCCGCTGTGTTTTCAAATTTTCGCACTGAAAGTCAGGCTTTTGTCTTTCTACCTTTTTTCTTTTGGCCCACTGAACGATGTGCTATTAGTAAAATCCCAATCGAAAATGATTTATCCCAACCCAAAATTCGTTTCATGGGCCCTTTAAGTTCCTCGGCTTCTAAATCACTTTAGAAACAGTAACATAAATCAAGGCAAAACTTTTACAAACACATTTACGTTCATAGAAAAACTCTTAAGGCTGCAGGCGAGCTGGTGAATATTAACCATGTTGAATAACCTCAGACTGGGGTAAAGAAGTAACATCAAAACGTAGAAGGGACAGAAAATAGACATTTATGTTAAATGATTTCTTACAGAACTGAAAATTTGTACCGTAAATATTTTAACCTTTTCTGTTTTTTTCAGTATTGATTTTTTACGGTTACTTTAATTACTGTATAACTTAGTATTTTTCTGCGCGTCTTCCTTGTCATTCGATGTAATAAAACTGCCAACTCAACAACAGTTTATGGGTCGTAAGACTCGTCAAGCTTCATTTTGAATCTTCTTTCTTTCTCCATTATTTCAACAAATGGAAATCTATGTATTACAATTTTTTTTGAGTAGTTTCTAGTTTTTCGAAGATTCATTATTTGTTAAACCTTATCTTTAGGTGTGTTCTTCGGCTGGTCGTTGGTCGTGGTGTAGTAAAATTTAAACTTTGTTTTGACCTTTGTGTTTCTCCGCCTCCCTTTCCAATTCACAATGTTTACTGTGTTAGGAATGCTTGTAGACGCGCTTCGCTCGTAAAAAACTAGTCATTCCACAGTAACATTTTGATTTAGTTATGGGGACTCCGTATTCCTCGCTAGTGTACTATCTGTTATCTCCCTCGTAGCAAAAATGAAACTATGCCCATTGATACTTCTGTATTTCTTGGTCTTTATTGCCTCTGGCTATCTAGATTGAGTGTACGGCACGCAGACGTCACAGTTCTGCATACGCACATTGTATTTTTAGAGTGTATTTCTACTCTGAAATCCGTCTTTGAGAGGCTTCCAGAGATGCCCAAATGGGCAAATGTTTTTGATCAGCTTCTTGCAGCAAAGTGGCTGTAAGGGACGCCCAGAAGACTTGGGTGTTTCCTTTTTAAACCACTGACCAGTGTATGTGCAACATCCCTGTATATTGAAAGAAAATAAAAATAAAAAATAGTGGTCAGTATCCCCGCCTGTCACGCGGGAGACCGATGTTCAATTCCCCGACGGGAAGAATTTTTATTTTTCTGCTACGTGTTGTTATAATTTCTAATACGGGATTGATACGCCTCACTGAAAGTTTAACGAGTCTTTCCACATCCTATTCTGTCACGTCGTATCGACAACTTTCGATGGACCTCCTATGAATTTTATTTTAACCTAAATCTACAGATGTTCCGCCTCATCCTTTGCTGAGCTGATTTCCTAGATCGCAGAGATTGCCTGTACGAGTGTTTTGCGGGTAAGTACACACGCAAGCATTTCTTAGAGCGTAGGAAGCTCGTAGTCATTCCATCCTATTCCATCAATTTAGCCCGCGGCCGCGCGAGGTGGAGTGATTAAGGAAGTAATAGAGAGTTTGAACTGCCCTTCTTCCGAATTTTATACTATCCCTATGATCCATAGCTTCCATTGTTACTAAAACATACCCTTTCCTTTTTCTAAATCACAAATTGCATCGCCCAAACTGGAAACCAAAAGAGTGGCTTTTGTCATGACCCGAATGTACAGGTCCCGTCAAAGTAAAACGGAGCGCCGGAGCGGCAACCGAACTGCACCGCCGCGCTATCTAGCAGCGCCGGCTGCAGCTGATAGGTGCCATCTGCGCATGCGCGCGTGCCGTTCGCGGTGTCTTCCGCCTTTCTCTTTGATCCTCGCATTATCGGCGTCTTGAGCTGCCAAACGCTGTTCCGATAGACACCGCTAGGTGTTCGGCTCGGGCTCATGCGGTGAGATAACACTGAAGGCAAGTAGGAGAGAGGGGCGAGTGTTGTCGATGAGCACCGCTCCTTGTGCTATCAGGCGTCGATTTTAGGAATAGCGTTGCGCCGCTCGAACCACCGATAACGTGTGGGTGGGAAGAAGAGAACGGAGGCCCCAGCGGAAGGCACGCTCGCATGCGCAGATGTAGCCTATCAGTTCCAGTGGCGCTGCTAGATAGCGCGGCGATGCAGTTCGGTCGCCGATCCGGCGCTCTGTTTTACTTTGACGGGACCTGTACAATGACCTGTTGCCCTGAATCAAACTTGAAGAGACAAGCGACAAGACTTCTATTGACAACGGTCTGAGATTTGAAAGATAATTATGATGGAATTTTCCCAGGACCATTGGCTCTGTGCTGTTCAAACTGTAAAAGAAAAAAAAAAAGTATTTTACTTTTTTTTTTGCCGGGGGGGGGGGGGGGGGGGGAAGGGGGAGAGTGGCATTGACACGTAAGTATTCGGATTTATCGGACAAATCCGAATTGACCAAAATTTTACCGGCTGGTACTTTTCGGAATTTTTCGGATTTATCCGAAAACACGGAGCCCTACTTATATGGGATAAAGGGTGTAAAAATATACCCTTTTTTTTAGTGCAAAATGTTCCTTACAGTCGGTTTTAAGGGGCTGGCATCCCTGGATGATAATGAAAAAGGCAGGAATGCATTTTAAAAGTGGAATTCAAATGAGCCAAGGTTGTTGGTAGACTTAAAAGAAGGTCCCGGTCAAGTGCAACTACCCGAACAAATTGGCCGAACAAAGGTTTTAGGCGTTGGTTGGGAAGCACAAACAAACAACCTAATTTCGACAGAGGACCTCTAATTGACTCTTCGTGCTCACAAAAAGACAGCAAATGCTTTGAACTTGAATCAGCTCGCGAATTTGGCCCTATGGGTTTTATGGCTCCAACCGTGGCAGCAATAAAAATGCTATTTCAACGATTTTTGAGCGAGGAGCTGATAGGATGAGGTATTACCTTCAGTTCTATATGAAGAATTGGACAAGTGGTGTAAAGACCTCAAAATTTTGAAAAACGTCACTTTTTCCAATACGCAATGCTCGTGACTTCAACAAAGACAGAACGCAAAGGGCATAGCATGTCTTTTTCGATGCGAGCACAAAAGCATACAGAGCTGCGGCGTACGTGACATCAGAAAGAGAAGAGGAGAGGAGATGTTTGACCATTGTATTGGCGAATTCGAGAGTGGCACCCCTCAAGCGGGTGACCCTACCGCAACTGGAACTCATGGGAGCATTAATTGACGCTTGCTTGGCGCATTTTCATAAAAAGAAGTTGAAGATAAAAAAACTACCAGTGTATTTGATGACTGTCTCCGTGGTCGTCTTTTATTTCATTCTGAGTTCTGGAAAGCGGTGGAAGCAGTTTATTGTAAACTGTGTCTCAGAGATCCAAGCTTTGACGGAACACATCAGCTGGAAACATTTCCCTGGTTCAGAAAACCCAGCAGATTCCTTAACACGTGAGATTATGCCAGACTCTGGTTGAGAGCAACACATGGTGGAATTAACCCACCTGGATTCTGTGCTCGAAATTATCCTGGCCACGTCAAGTTAAGGAAAGACCAGAATGCGAAGAATGCAAAACTGAAGAAAGAAACTGCTGTTCAACTCACCGTGCCCGACGAGAATCATCTGGTCAGCTTGGAGGACTACAGCCAATTTAGTAAGTTGATTCGTGTGACGGCGGGGATAAAACGGTTCGCAGACAATATAAAACAACAAGGACAGCGAAGGTGAGCGCTAACAAACGATGAATGCAAAGGGGTAGAAAAATACTGGACAGCGTACTCCTCCCTGGTCAATGACGAAGTGACAAGAATTAAAGAATCAAGTCGTTCAAACCAATTATTGACAATTATGGTATAGTGAGAGTTGGGGGTCGTTCGCAATTCAGCGACAACGAGGAAGGCATAAAACACACAATTATTCTAATTGCACACCACCGGCTCACTACCCTTCTGATTTAGGAAGAATATCGGCGATTGCTGCACGCCGGAGTTAGAGACACATTGACAGACCTACGTGAAACTCACTGGATTATGAGGGAAGGCAGGTCATACAGAAAGTAATACGTCGCTTGTTAACTTGCCACAGACAAAGCTGTGCACCTGCCTCAGAGCCCGTAGTTCCACTACTACCAGGCGACCGAGTTTCAAGATGCGAACCATTCGAAACTACGGGAGTAGGTTTAGCGGGACCTCTGATCTGTCGACATCATTACGGAAGCAACAAGGTTTACTTCGCGCTTTACACTTGGGCAGTAACACTTGCCGTGCACCTCAATCTTTTGAGTGACCAATCAACAACAACCTTTTTGTTGGCATTCAAATGTTTCTCTGCATGTCAAGGAATCGCAAAAATTATTTATTCAGTCAACGTCTAAGCGTTCAAACGAGCCGCTAAAGCTATCAAGAAATTATTCAAATCAATACAAGAAGAAGAAGTGCAGGCCTACTTAGCAATTTATAGGATTAGATCGGAAACAATAGTAGAAAGAGGCGTATGGTGGGGCGGATTTTCGGAAAGACTAGTGAGGTCGGTCAAAGTCTCGCTACGGAAGGTTCTGGGCCGAAGTAGTCTGAATTTTGAAAAACTGGCCACAGTCCTCGCAGACAGAGAAGCCATAGTCAACTTCCATCATGTGACGTTCATTTACGCCGATCCCAAAGAATCAGATGCTTCAATAGTGAGGTTGGGCTAGTTGGTTCATTGTTTCACTTGACAGAAGCGCAACAAGACAAGGAAATAAGGCCGGTTCAGACACTTGCGTTTGAGTGCGTTTGACGGCGTTGCGTCGAGTACCGAAAGCGAGTCACCGGCACATCTGTGCTTCGTATGAAGCGCGGGATTCAATTCAAGGAATCATCTTGGCACGCGATATAAGCAGCAGGGATATCCATGGTTTCTCGCTGCCGCAACGCAGTCAAACGCAACTGTCTGAACCAGGTATTAGCGGCGAGATGTTTTGGTGGCGCCCTCCTATGGTTCCCCCTTGTGACGTCATTACCTTGCGAACAACAAGTTCGATGGTGTTTGTAAATAGCATGGTGGAAGCCTGAAATCATTGCGCCCTCAAAGCAACACTGCCAACACCGTCGAAATTAAAGTTCTTTCATTCCTCTTATTTCCGTCGATGGTATACCCTTTCCGACGTCATAGTCAGCTCTTGGGCCAATCGTGGAAGGCCGACCACAGCGACGCTTTCGGTCGCGCACGGGGCTAATAGAGTAAGTAAGAAAGAGACACAGCACAAGCCCTATGATGTGCCTCTAAAGGCTGATTCACACTGCACCTTTTCCTTGCGCTTTCTTACGTTACGTGCAAGTCCCCGAAACATTCGTATATATCTCGAATGTAGCGTGCAAGGTTTTTCTTTGAACTGGTAGCCACACTTATTATGAAGCACATGATGTCCCGGTGACTTGTACGTAAGATTTCACAACGTAACGTAAGAAAACGGGGTAGTGTGAATGGGCCTTTACTCTATGTTCTTGTCGTGTGGCGCTTTTGTCAAAAGGAACCAAAGGCTATATCTCCAGCACACTTTCTAGTGGTACGTAAACTGACCATTCTACCCCCACATCTCCTAACAGAAGAAAATCAAGCAAGTTCTGGACACTTAGCACGACGTTGGAAATATCTATGTACTATTATGAATCAATTCTGGAGAAGATGAAGGTGTGAATATTTGCTGGAACTGAGGCCAGCTCACATTACCAAACACAACCGTTCGAGTGTTTTACAAAACGGTGATATGGTCTTTCTCCAAGACAACAGACTATTACGGCAGATGTGAAAAATCTTCTGAGTTAAAGTGACAATCTCAGGTAGGGACGGCAAAATGCGAGCATGCAGGATTGTACTGCCCAGTGGGAAAGTGCTCCGCCGGCCAATAAAATCATTGCACCCGCTGGAATTGTAAAAATGAGCATCTGCTCATTTCGGGGGAGTTTGTCAAAAGACTTCGACCATAGAAGACGAAGAACTCAGGTAGATCGACGACGAAAAATGGACGATAGCGGCTGCGGCGCTCCTTCAGCAACAAGAACTATAAGATGGAAATAATGTATATACAACATTGTTTAAGCTATCTCGCTGTGAACGCACACGGGCTGCAATTGCGTTCTTTGACCTAACGCATATGTGTCAGCCCAACTGATTTAGGACACTATACGGAGCCCCTCATCACGATTGGGGGCTTCAACGTTAATGTTAAAGGCGGACAGAACCCGTGGCTGCTATAGGGAGCATATGCGGTCTCAGTACAGACTGAAACTGTGCACGGATACTAACGAAGCCTCGTCGCGCAATGACACCACTACAGACTTGATCTTCAGTCGCCATATACATAACATTCAAACGGCGGCATATGTGGTGTTCTTCAGGTTGCACGGGCCTCTCATGTGCAGGATCTATCCGCCGCCTGATCGGACGCACGTTCGCGATGAATAAATGCGCTCAACGAAATGGCTCTGTCCTTTTAGCAGTATTGCGCGCACGTCCTTCATGCAAACGGCTCGGGCTTGAGTTGTTTAATTAACATTATTCTCTCTTTCTCTCTCTTCTGCATGCACATGCTAATACAGTGGTCTCCCTTATTTGAGTATTGGGACCAGATAGCCCACACCGGAAAGGGCGGGGGCTAATGTAGGACGGGGGGGGGGGGGGGGGGGGTCTAAAGATTTTAAGGAGAAGAGACCTCTTGCGCTATGCTCTTTGTGAACTCACAATTTTGCCAGTGACATATGTAGATCTTATTTATCTAAATGACTACTTTGGGTCCGGACCTGATGTGATAACAATAATAAAATTACACCGCCCCGTCAACGTGCTGTCATTTGTAATAGAACAAAAGAGCAGGTACTATTTTGTTCTCGTCGCTCAATTCACTCAGAAATTAACCAAGCTCAACACGTCTCTAAGAAACAATCAGTTAATTTGACAGCGCTTTGCGTCCCTGGCTATGTTTATTGTAACATTCCGAACAAATACTTGTCTTTTAATGACGATATTTTTTGAAGGCGAGAATCCCGAGCTTTATCTTTGGCAGTTGTTCGTGCTGGTTGAGAGTTCGCGGAATTGTTGTACACAACAGAAAGCTCGGAAGCAAAAGATAAAGCGAAACAAAGGCCAAATGAACACTAGTAAGTATAAACTCTATACATCAAAAGAGCAGAGCTGATTTTTGAGCAAAAATTAATTGCCAAGGAAAGACCACTATGACCCAAAATATATTTCTAGCGCTCATGACATGGCAACCGGGACTCGGAGCCAGTTGCCTGCGGAACCGCGTCCCAATAAGTCGCAGGCCGCGCGTTTGAGACCCCTCCGCTAAGTGAACTTATCTGCTTGCACCAGGGAGAAGAGGGGTTCCGGAAACGTTCATCTCGCCGAAAGGTGCCCAGAGGCTGAATTCACCGTGCTTTGCCATATCTAACCGCTGCCAGAAATGCTTACGCATTTCTTCTAGCGGCAGCAGCGATTTCGCCCCATTTTTATTCTGTTTAACATTTTTAAAGATTTAGGTGGTTTGCATCGGCAGGTTTCAAGCACGTCTCTTTGATTTTGGCGCCTCTATTATCACCGAAGGGAGTTCGTTCCGTTGCGAGACAAAACGTTTTTCGTTCGAGTGTTGCAAGCGTCGAGTGACGTCATCGCGGGCTTTCTGCCAACTGGAGTGGGAGCGCAGCTGTGTTGCCGCCGCCGCTTTGCTCCTGTCGGTGTTCCGAAAGTTGCGCTAATGTTTGAGTTGCTCGTCCTACCACTCAGTCGGGTATCGCTTATCAACGCCACTTTATATTACTTGCAGGGGACACTGCAAGCAAAGCAGATACATATACGTAAAAATGAAGCTCTTTGTTTTTCATTATCCAAATCACCAGAGTTTCCGTCTTCCTCGTTAGTATAGTGGTCAGTATCCCCGCCTGTCACGCGGGAGACCGGGGTTCGATTCCCCGACGGGGAGATCTTTTTTTGCACTTAACTAAAGAAATGTCGTTTTATTGTGTTTTGCACCAACCAACCAATGGTGATCGATATACAACAGATATGTCTTTCAACCAATCATCGGATTTCAACTTCTTCAAGAATTGACTTTCTCCCTTCCCATCAGATATAAAATTCTCTCGCGATACTGCGTTTTTTTTAAGATTTTTTAAATTAATTTCAGAAAAAAATTTAATTCTTATTGGAGGGTATATGACTTCTACAAAATTACCAATTCAACAATATT
The DNA here is from genome assembly GCF_016920785.2 of Ixodes scapularis. Taxonomy (NCBI): domain Eukaryota; kingdom Metazoa; phylum Arthropoda; class Arachnida; order Ixodida; family Ixodidae; genus Ixodes; species Ixodes scapularis. The sequence goes on along the minus strand of NW_024609868.1, from coordinate 85,209,328 downwards.
GATATCGCTTTTCTAGTTTTCTCGTCTTTCTCGTTACTATAGTGGTCACCCCGCCTGTCACGCGGGAGACCGGAGTTCGATTGCCCGACGGTGAGAGTTCCTTTGTACTTATTCATGGAACTGTCTTTTTATTTTGTCTTGCAAAACAAGCAACCAATGGTGACCGATATACAATATGTCGGTCACCATTGGTTGTCCTCGGATCTCAACTTCTCCAAAGTATCTACTATCCCCCTTCCCATCAGAAATAAAATTTACTCTCGCGGTCCTGCGTATATTTTTTTTTTAATTATTATTTTTAGAAAAATTAAAAACTTGTATAGGAGAGCACACGACTTGTACGAAAACGGACATTAAACAATATTATCTCGATATTGTTTTCCCGACGTTCTCGTCTTCCTCGTTAGTGTAGTGGTCAGTATCCCCGCCTGTCACGCGGGAGACCGGGGTTCCATTCCCCGACGGGGAGATCTTTTTTTTTTTTTCCTTTTTGTTGTTGTTTTTATTTTTTAAAGTGCTATTTTTATATTGCTTCGCACTGAAAATAAAGTTTACCCTCGTCATTCTGCGTTTTTAACAACTTTAAGTGAAATTCTCAGGTAGGTTCCGAAGAGCAATACTTTTATCTTTCTTTTTTTTTTTCAACCACATGTTTGTTTGGATGTCTTAAAATTCATTTTTATTTTCAACAACTTGCTCGTTCACAAAAACTGTCGTTAATATGCCTAGGAGTTTGACTCACAGAACTAGAACCGTATGCCAGAAAAGGTAGAAGGCTGTAAAAGTCACATACAAACCGTCAGTGGCTTGTGACCTTGGTGCTGTTTACGAAATCCCCTTGACATGCGGTTCTAGTTCTGTGAGTCAAACTTCTAGGCGTATTAACGACAGTTTCTGTGAACAAGCAAGTATTTGAAAATAAAAATGAATTTTCAAAACTAGCTCTACATGGCTCCTGTGGCATAGCAAAGTGAACCCCCTTACCCCCCCCCCCCCCCCCCCCCCCCCCCTTTCCCCGAAATAAATTCCTGGCTACGCCACTGCATGGTTCCCTTTGTGTTTTAATATGTAATTTCTGCGTATGTATTTGTAATATGTAATGAGCGTTTCTACATTTCTGACTTTTCTTATGGAGAAGTTAGAAAAGGGGGGGGGGGGGGGGGGGGGGGGGAGAGAGATCTTTCTTTCTGGTAGCCGTGGCCTCCGAGTAGGATTCTTTTATGATGGTGAGTAATCAGTGCTGCCGAAGGGCGTTAAATTTCTAGCCTTGTGTGGAAATCCTGACGCCAAGGGGTAGAGATAAATTTATTTTAATGCACGTAAAATATTAATTATTAAAACCAAACATATATCTTATTGTACGTGCGTTCCCCGTTGTCCCCTGGAGCTATGTTTGTGAGAAACTTCCCACGATTCGGTAACCCTGTGTGAGTTGTGTCTTTGTGTTTGTGCTCGTGGTTATCAAAGTCATTTTAACATTTTCGTTCCTCGGCTTCTTAACCGCCTTAGAAACAATAACATAAATTAAATCCCAATTTAAAAAAAATTACGTTGCATAAATTTTACAAAATTTAAAATTTTAACATGCGTAATTGAACCTTTCTTGTTGTTATTCTTGTTTCAGTGTTTGCTTTTGCTGTTACTACAATCACTGTATAAATTAGTACTTTCGTAAGCGTCTTTCTTGAGGTCATTAATTGTACAAACTGTTGGCTACTTTTCGGACGACTCGTCAAGCCTCATTTCAAGGTTTGTTTTCTTTTCCAAACCAATTGCACAGCTGGAAAAACAATATTATTATAATATTTTGTTGCTGATTTCTATTTTCTCGAAGATTACTTTAATGTGCTAACGGTATGGTTCATTTTAAGAGCGTTCTTCGGTTGGTCGTGGGTCCTTGTGCCTTAAAAATGAAGCTGTGCTTAGAACTTTTTGTTTGTTCCCTTCCTCTTTCCATTTTCAATGTTGCTATGCTAAGAATGTCCTCCAAAGTGCTGCGCTCATGAGGAATTAGACATTCTACAATTACATTTTGATGTAATTACCTTCATCTTCCACGTTAGTATAGTGGTTAGTATCCCCGCCTGTCGCGCGGGCGACCGGGGTTCGATTCCCCGACGGGGAGATTTTTTTTTTTTTTTTTTTTACGTGCTAAAATTCGTAATACGTGATCAATACGCGTCACTGAAAAGATTTGGCATGGGGTTACCATTACCCTCACGCCAAACCAAGGAAAGGAACGTATTGCCGAGAAATTGCTTTAGACAGCCTGCTTTATATTCTTTCCTTTCTGTTTTCCTTTTTATGTGCGCATTACTAAGGCCAAGAGCTGTTTGCGATCGCAGTAAACAGAACAATAAATGATCAGCCTAGAGACGATATTTCGTTTACCCTCGTCCCCTGCCAGGTTGATGACAAATCCAGTATGCGGGCTGAAGAACCAACAAAAAATAAGGCATTACAACCTGGAACAAGTAAAAGAATATAGAAATGGCAAAACAAGAATGATAGACAGTCGCGATAAAAACGTGAGCTTTTCCCAGTGGTGTGGCGTGAGCAAAACGATTTCTTCCCGTATACCGGAAGTTCCGCGATACAAGATGGCGGCGCCCGCGTAGAAAAGATCTATACCACGCAGGGCAACACACTTTCCCGTTATTTGTATTGCTACGCGAAAAGTTCTTGTTTCACCGCTAATGGTGCTAAACCACCAGCGCTAAAGCAAGGGTTTGGTAGAGTTAGTGGTGACTTAGTGTTAGAGTTAGGGTTAATTAAAGTTAGTTAGAGTTAGCGAGTGTTGTAATTAGTGTTATTTAGAGTTAATAGAGTTAATGGGTGCTAACTGAGCTAACTTACGGTTACGTTTTTGTGGCTCATTTAATCTGAAAACCTAGCCTAAAAACGTTTCACATTAATAATGATAGATACAGTAATCACTAAGCTTATTCTATTTATTTGCACCGGTGCAGAAGAGTGTAGGGCGGTGTACTTTCAGTCGTATCTCAGTACATATACCGGAAGTACGCTGCCCACACTTTTTTGTACCGGTGCAAGAAATGCCTGCAAATCAAACGAGCCTAATGACGCTGCGGTTCGTTTGCGGTCCGTTCCATGCCTGGTTCACCGGCAGCCAAGCCAAGACTATATTAATACCAACATACCCGATCCCAAATAAAACAACTGAAACGTTAGATGTACACAAACAGCGTGACATTGGTGTGTGCATAGGCTCTTCGTGTGCATAAGAAATTGGACCAGTGCAGCTTTATAGCCCTAAACTTATATGGCCTAAATAATCATATCCCATTCATTGAAATAAAGTTTGGTTTGTTTTCACAATGACTGAGCGGGTGAAACCGCCTCTCTCCCTCCACCCAGAAAACAATTGTACTTTTAAATTTGTGCATTTTTTCCCCTCATTTATGCTGATTTCTATGAGAAAGATTTCTTACTAAAGTGGGATTACCATATGCTCTTCGGTAAGCTTACGATAGCTTCCCGACTTCAGAACCTATAGCTTCAGAGGCTGGCTCAGGGAAGCTTTTTATGATCATAGTTCAAAACCTCGTATAACCAGAAACCAATCTTGATTTCGTATAATGTAATATATTAAACTACAGTGTTCCATTTAAATCAAAAGTTATTTTAATATAGTCACTGGCTATAAAGATATGCCGCCAATCAACAAATTGCTTTTGAAACATTAGAGATACATCGGTTTTTGCAAAGCACCCAACCACTCAAAAAAGCCTGGAGAGGGTCATTCGTTGTATATTCAAATATATATATAATGCGCAACTATTTTAAAGCGTTAGCATTAAAACGCTCACTTTGACGAAAACCTGGCAGTGTCTCGTTTGTGAGCGCCGGGGAGACAGGCTGACGCGTGCACGCGCCCGTTGGTCCGAAGCGCTGGCGTCGGCACTCGTCAACTTCTTCTCCCCTCGCAGCTGACAAACTGTCAGACACTGCCGGGTTTTCGTCAAAACAAGCCCTTTTGTTTTCGTCAACCCCGCACTCATGGCCTTATCTTTTACACTTGTACACCTGCATGTCCATAGTTTTATCACATCACCAAGCTGATGCATCCATCCATCCATCCGAAGAGCTGGATGGATGGATGGATGGATCTTAATGGTTATACCCTTTGTAATGGGCAGTAGATTACGACACTTAGCTTAAGTCTACAAGGACAACCATATGATTCATCCCGCATTTCTAAGACAATTTTACACACCTATCACCAACCAGTGTGGGATATCACCAGGATGATCTATGGGGGATCGGGCAGAAACACGTACACCGCTAGCTATCACCAGGCAGTGTGGGATATCACCAGGATGATCTTTAGGGGATCGGGTAAAAAAAACCTGGAGAGGCAGTCACCAATTTTCTTCTTGTCAAACCTTTTCGGCCTTACCCCAGCACCGAATCCACTGGAGGACAGGTTTGAGACTGGGCCAGAGCCACGCGGGAGGGAGTCCCAATTTCTCTATCCCGCCTGTCCTCAGCTGTGTTAGTTGTGCACCATTCAATTTTTTCTAGATAATGTTTACCAATATTTTAATCGCCACTTTGTGACTGTAAAGGCCTGTCCACACTCTAGCAACCAAGTGCGACCAGGACAGACCAGACCTGTTGAAACCTCTTAAAATTTCTTAGGACGAGAGAACACACTGGCACTTTGGCGCCATTTATGCGGTGACCCTGGAACTGCATTTCACAAGAGTGAAGGGTTTGCGGGATTTCCGAGGTCAAATGTGCGTAATACCTATAGACCCTTTCTTCAAGGGCACCGCCATCTTGAAATGTCGTCACTTCCAGTATGGGCGAAAACATTGTACTGCCGTCGCCACGCCAACAGAAGACACTTAGGGCATAAGCGTAACTGTCGCACATTATCGTTTTGCCTCCCCATTATTTTTTTACTAGTTACAGGTTCAAACGTTTTATTATTTTTTCGTCGCCCATACCGGATATGCCTATTAGGTGGCTGGGGACGAGAGTACACAGAAAAGGTCTATAGACCGTTTTACTGAAAGAGGGCGAGAGAGAAAAGGGGAAAGGGCTACCGGCGCTTTCCCCCTTTCCGGTTGTGTAGAAAGAGTGAAAGTCCCGGATGAGAGGCTTGGCCGATGTTGGGTGTCTGCTGTGCCCCACTTCGTTCGCGATTTCTTTTCTATTTTGAACTCGCAAACTTAATTAGAACAACGGGCTTCGATGGCAACAGTCCTCCGGTCATCGGGACACCATTGCTCGGTGATAGGGTGCAAGAATAACGACAGAAAGCGTCGAATACTCCCCAAGGACCTATGTAGCTTGCAATGAATTAGGCAAGGCGAGAGCGGCTACAATGTCTTTAACCTCCGTCGCTTTCCACATGACCCCGGTCTTGGCGGCAGTGGATTGCGTCCGTAAACCGAAAAGACGTCTCCTCAACGCCATCCTCTCGACTGTGCTCGGAACATCTTGTGAATGGAGCCCGCATCGAACGCTGTACCGCTGATGAACATGGGGTACGCTCGCAAGGTTCGTGTCAGTTTTCTCGTGATAATTGCTATTTCAGCTTGTAAAATTTTGTAACTGAATTTATCTTAATATTTATAATTTGCAGTGGTGACTGACTCGATCTCATCATTTACAACACTCAGTTGAAGGCCCATTTCCGCCGCCGGCTGAGGCTAGAAATTGTTGAAAAGGTAGTTCTATCTGTTTTCCTGAATCGCGATCTCCTGCGCGATACCAGAGAGCCGGCAAAAGCGCTCCTTGGAGTGCCGCTGGTGGGTTCTTTGGGTTGTTTCTGTTAATTGGGCGCTTTGAAGCGCTGGATAGTCACTGCAGGGTACGCCTCGTGTGTTGCGATCTGCGTCTTCGAGTCCAGTGTGCACGTTTCTTTGTTCGAGTCATGGCATCCGCCAGTGCGGCGACGGGGGGAACAGCGGCAGCGAACGTGTCAGTGATAGAAATTGGAGGTTAGTACTCAAAATATTGCATCATATAGTAAAATAATTCGTGGCTGCTTTGAGGCTTTCTGCGGTTCGATATAAGCACATCTAGAACGTCTTTGTCGTTCATCCACAAGGAATTATAAGAACACGGACGCGCAAGATAAAAGCAGCGCAGCAAAACGATCTGTAGCAGCTCCGGGTGTTTACAAAAGTTAATTGAGGTTCCCGTTTCGTGTATCGCTTGATCATTACTAAAAACGGCTACGTTAAAATAGGGCTATTGCAAGCAAAAATTTATGAATGGTTCATCATTTCCAGTCATGCGGAAAGCGGTGGAGCTTCAAAACACTGCAGCCCCACTTGCCTTGCCGGAGTCCATGCAAGCTACGAGGTCCTTGGGCAGTATTCGACGCTTTCTGTCGTTATTCGTGGACCCTATTACCGAGCAACGGTGTCCCGGTGACCGGGGGTCTGTTGCCATCGAAGCCCGTGGCTCTAATTAAGTTTGCGAGTTTAAAACAGAAAAGAAAGCGCGAACGAAGTTGGGGCACAGCAGACACCCAACATCGGCCAAGCCTCTCATCCGGGACTTTCACTGTTTCTACACAACCAGAAAGGGGGAAAGCGCCGGTAGCCCTTTTCCTTTTTCTCTCTAGCTCTCGAAATGGCGCTGCCCGCGATAAAACGGTCTATAAGAAAGGCTCGTATATAACGTTGACAAAAGTTTTTCGAGGAAAGAAAGAAAGGATAATGCGCGACAGAAATAGAAAATATGCCGGAACGTCAAGTTTACACTGCTACCTAATAGATGGTGCCAGTGTGTCCTCTCGTTGTAAGACATATTAAGAGTTTCCAAGGCACCCGGAACTAAGAGGTTGCAAGTGTGTGAACGGGCCTTAATCATTTTCTCTTCCGTCCTTCTATCATCGCCAGCGAAACCCAGGGCCCCGGACAAATCTGTTATTCATTCAGAGAGGGCCGGGCGAAGTCCCGTGCAGTTCAAAGCCAAGTGCTCTACTGTCTCGATCTCATTAGAGCAGGCAGCACATAACGTGTCTGTCTCCTGACATTTAGCCCTGTACGCCTCGCAAGTGGGCTCATTTTTGTCTTCTGCGCATGAGAAAGGAAGTAGCGGTGACGTCAGAACGCCGAGCCCTGATTGGCTGATCGCGACCCCCTATCTGAGCGTCGTCTGCTCCTTTGCAACGTCGTCTGCTCGCAACGTCGTCTGCGTCTGTCTTACCTTTTCTGGGACTTTCGGAAGCGCAGGTCTTAACGAGCGAGCTCGACTTCGCCTTTTAGAGAGGACAGACGAAATAACTCGAGCGGTACGTTGTCTTTGTCTAACAACTAGCAGACGCGCATCAAAAAGGGAAGTAAAAGGTCTGACTGGCGAGGTGTCCTGAGGCGCCGACGTTTGTTTGCTAAGAACCGAGAGTGAGCGTGTTAGTGTCCGCAAGTTCCCTCCCAAATACTTTTTCCCTCCTTTCGTGTGTGGTGAGACCCCTCATTCTTTAACGGCGTCGGCGGGTTGGCGCAGTTAATGTTGTCTGCTTTACGTCTGCTAGTCAAAGCGATGGCTGCTTTAACTTTCCTGCGTCTGCCGGAGAGTCACCGCTTTTTCACCGGAGAGAGTCACCGTCGCCTCGGGAAACAAGGAAATAACAACAGGAAGAAATTGACATCTTAATCTAAAATTGAGGTCAGCGATCAAAGTATAATACGGGAAGGGTTCACAAGGGTCGCGCGGGCATATTCCATTCAGCACGCCAGCCGGTCGTGGGCAGACGGTCGCCGAGTCGTGGAGTGCCTGCTAGGCCTAACTGCCGCGCTCACTTGGTCGCGTTGGGTGGAATTGTGGCCGTTGGAGCTTTTCCCGGGTGTTTGTGGATCCAGCGTTCTTGTTCGTCGTGGTCTGTTTCAAGTACTTTTTACTTTTTTCTTGCTGCTTGAAGTCGGGACGCGTGAGAAGCGCGCGTAGAAAAATAAACGTCCGTGGGTCGTCGCGACCGCGACGCAGTCGGCCATGCTGATTTGATCGTAAAAAGTGCCTAAGACAGCTTCGGAGATGTCGTAGGATTTCGTCGTAACCTGCGCAAAACTTACGAAAATTTCGTTTCGTGAATACGAATTTGGTCTTAAGTTTTGTCTTGCGCACATTTTTGGCGTAAGATCGTTTCGTGAATCTGGCCTCTGCACTTCCGAAAGTCGCAGGAAAGGTAAGACAGACGCAGACGACGTTGCGAGCAGACGACGTTGCAAAGGAACAGACGACGCTCAGATAGGGGGTCACGATCAGCCAATCAGGGCTCGGGGTTCTGACGTCACCGCTACCCCCTGCGCAAGAAGCAGACGAACTTGCCTTCCCCATACCTCCTCGTTTTCAGAACTCCCATTCTAGCCTCAAAGAATAAAGAACTTCCCAGTGAATTGTCATGAACATTTTCCTTCCTTATGCTCTGTTTTTGTGTAATGTTCATTGTTAGAGCTGATTTGTTCTGCATTCTTATTTCCCACCTTTTTATGTCTGCCTCTTTCACTCCCTTTCCTATGTACAAGTCTACTCAGCCCCATCACTAGTTTGTAGGCATTTAAATGTAAGCTTTCGGGTTCAGTTTGTCCATTTTTCGTTTAAACTTTTTTATGTATACATACTTGAATACCTACCGTGCCCACCGCGTATCATCCATTTCGCTCACCTTTGCTCAAATTTCAACTTACTAATTCCTTTTCTGCTTTCAAAAGACGACTAGCCCATATCCTCCTGTACTCCCCCATTTGGTGTCTTCCCATGTACTCCCAGAGTCAATCCGCCTACGCTTCTTTGTCGAATTTTTAATCCTGATTGAACCTCTAATTTTATTGAACCTCTAATTCCCTATTGCCAAAAGACAGACTTGGTACCATCACTCTTTTTCATGTACATATCACCACTTCATATCTATTATAGTTCCACAGTGCCTTAAGCTTCGTAATTTTCACTTTTCTAATTATATTCTCCTCATGTTCTTCTAGATATTTCCTTCCCTCATTGAGCCAGACACCCAAATACTTGTATTTTCCTATATGGTCTAATAGCAATGTCTAGTATCCTCATGGGTTTCCTCTTTTCGGCGGTAAACACAATTCCACAATTAGTCTTTTCACTACTAAAGCGCATGCCCAAGGTGCTCCCTTCCTCTCCACATATCCCAGCTGCTGTAATGTATCCTGCTTATCTGCCATAAGTACTATGCACTCCGCATACATCAGTCCTGGTATTACCTGTAATACATTCCTCCCTCTTTCCATGCAACTCACATCAAAACCTAAGTTGCTCTGCTTTAATTTTGTTTGTATTTCACGGAGATATATCATGAAGAGCAGAGACGACAGTAGACAGCCCTGCTCGAGCCCTCTTTTTATTGCTGCGGGTTGTGTAGTTTTGCGTCCTACGTTATAACTACCTTATTGGCTGTGTACACCAGGGGGGCTATGTTCGACAAATGTTTCGTTTCTCCTAAAAAGAAACGGAAGTGACGATATCGCGTCTAATTGGTTAGAGGCTCAAATGACGAAAGTTTCCTCTTTCGTCAATTTAGTCTATAGCCAATCAGACGCGATATCGTCACTTCGGTCACTTCCGTTCCTTTTTAGGAGAAACGAAACTTTTGTCGAACATACCCCTCCTGCTAAAGAAACCTAAATAAATTTGCATCTAAGTTATACTCCTTGCGTTGACCCCAGAGTCTTTTCTGACTCACATGATGGTACGCTCTGTTGATGTCCAAAAAAGCTAACAATAAAAGAGTTGAGTTCTTCACTGCTATTTCTATACACTGTGTGGCGACGAATGAGTTATCTTCCAATCTTTTATGCCTTCGAGATCCGTTTTGGAGCTCACCCACTATTTGCATATCTTCTGTCGATTCCTCCATTCTCCGCTTTACTATCTGCATAGCTAATCTGTATATAACTGAAGTTACCGTTATTGGGCGATATGGCTTAATGTTGTCGTTGTTTCCTTTCCCTTTACATATTAGCCTTAGTTTAATGAGTTTCCAATCATTGAGTATTTCTCCTCCCATAATTATTTGATTAATCACATGCCGTAACTTCAATTTGCTTGTTTTCCCTAGTGTCCTAATGAGTTTCATGGGTATGTCGTCTCGGCCTGTCGCTGTACCTGCTGGAACCTTACTTTCTGCCTTATCCCATTTTTTTTTTTTTTTTGTGATCGACGCCATTGTTAAACCCAATTCTGCTCCTCGCCTACACTGCTGCTGTCAGTGCCATCCACTGTCCCCCTCTGCTCAAGTTGGGGAAAGCCTCTTCGATTGTCCGCCTGATATATTCCCGCGCCTATTCCCCCGCTATCTTCTCCCCTCCTGTGTGTGGTCAATGTGTGTTGGAAACTCCTCCGTCTTTCTCCACTGCGCTTTAATGTGCTCCCAAAACTATTTTGTCGCATTCCTATTTTTTTTTTTTAATTTGTTCCCATCATACACTGCATTTTTGCACTCCCGATTCCGGCCTGTATTAAAGCTGATGTCTCTCTTTTCCGCTCTTAGAAGTTCTCTCATATTGATGCTGCTTCAGTTGGCAAGGCCCCCTTTTGTTTGCCCACCTATGCTCCTTAGATGCCTCTTGGCACCGCAATAAGGCTGCTTTGACCACCTTGTCCCACAAGCCTTTTGGTCTGTCTTCGTTTTCTCTTTATTTTTCTTTAATGCGAAGCTTCTCTGATTCCCTTTTAAAGATTCCTATTAAATCCTCATACGTTCATTCTCTTTTCTCATTGTTTCAATACTATGTTCTCAATAGTTTTAGATACTTGCTTGTATTTCAGCTTCGCTTAGTTTCGGCTTAATCGCTCGTTCCTGAGCATTTTGTCCTAGTTCGGATGTGCCATATTTAATCTTAATTCTTTTCTGGTCACTCCCTAAGCTTTTTGTACCTTCCTCATGTATCCTTCCTCACCTCAGCTCTTTCCTCACTTTAACCCTTCTGCTGCAAAAGTTCAGACTCTTGGTGCATTATAGCATTAGATGCTTATGTGCCATTAACCCCCAATCAACCAATCAAGCAAGAGAGAGTTGTAAAGCCGATACCTGTCATTTGTACTCAATAGAGAAGTTCTCAGTAAACATCAGAATTTCAGCCTTTGCTTTGCTAGAGGTGTACCTCTTTGTGGCCTGTGAAAAGGCCTTGAAAAAACAAAGCCGCTCGAGTAAGCATGGACTATGGCTTTGGAGCGAACTGCATCGACAACACATAGTTGTGCATGTTAGAGCAATTTTATGCGTTGTGCTTCGGTATTGTGCCTATTACATTTCTAATTCACAAGAATTCTAGAGCAACACTTACAACTTCTGTAACTGCTTGAAGCATTTTACTTCTTAGTTCACTTCGTTGCCGTTCACATTGACCCACAATATATATGTTTTTAAAATTAAGAGGAGCAAGTGAAGCTGTGAGTTTTTATTTTGTTTTCCTTTCAGAGGTCAAGTCAACATGCTCTTTCTTTTTCCCCCTGTCTAACAAGTAACAGTCAGCATGTTCTATTGTGGACACGGTAAACTAGAGCTTTCAGCAATTTTGTTCTCATGAGCATGGCAGTTTGATTTACAGTACTTAGATCTATATGTCCAGCCTACTTCAATCTAAAAAACCAAACGAGGAAAGATATCTGGTTGTTTAGCTATGAGAATTCTGCTTATGATATGAATTGTCTATTTGCTATTAATTATTAATTTAACCATAGCTGTGGTTAATACTCACTAAAAATGCACTTCGTTTTCAACCCTTTTCTGGTGGTGTTTATATCATTTAGGTACTTGTAATTAAGAAGTAATTTGTGCTTTTTTCTAGGATCCACCTCCACCCCAAACCAACTGTTTTCTTATGTAGGCCTATAATGTCAGGACGAAACATTTTCGGCCCTCCAATATTCTAACTTCTTATGGGCGGATTAATGCTGGCGAAAGGTACTCGCCACATCACAGCTGCCTGTCTTTTTTCCGGCTACTATGTGATGGACATCGCATTCTGCCAAGGTGCAGAGATGACATCCCTCATCATGGATGCAAAGATTTTTTTTCTTAAGTTTATTGAGCTGCCCGTAGAGGTGCTTTACATGCTTAACGTTTAGGTCAGCTTTTTTCTGTCTTTGCAGGGTTCTCACGGTGATCATCTTAAAAGTCCGTTTTCTTTTTTTTTTTATTAATGATGGGCCTAGGCTTTTGCCGAATCGAAAATTCGGCGAAGTTTTGTCGAACTTTTCTGAAGATACGACGAAGATTCGGCAAAAATAAATTGTTGCCAGACTTGCAGGTTAATATTTCGTGTGTGTGTGTGTTTTTTTTTTGTTATTGTTGTTGTTTTTTAATTTTTTTTTGTATTTTTAATGCATATTGACACAGTTATTTCTAAATAAGCTGATATTCTACAATATGATTGTACCGGTGTTTTTTCTGTGTGTTTACTGGCACTTTTACAGTGACTTTTTGCAGAAGTGTTGTGACAACGAGGTTGAGTGATATCCTGCGCACTGCGCAGTCACGATATGCCAGTTTCGGTTTTGAGGCCTCATCATCGCTAGCCTGCAAGTGTGTACATTGTTAAAATAAAAGAGGTAACACTGTGCTCTTACTTACTCAGCGAGTCATGGTTTCGTGCGCGAAAATGATTGCATTGGCTGCTGAGCATTGGTCAGAAGAGATAACAATATTATTTTCCTTATGCATGTTGTTTTTTATTTGAGACACTTGATGCCAGCTATGCATGAAAGTGTGAGTCACATATTCGCAACGTCTCGTTTCTAACTTTTGAAATGCCGGTTTCTGAAGTTAGGACACACCCGTACGTTTTGGGAAGACGGGAAGAGTTAAGAAAATGTCGAATATGCAACGTCGAGCATAATAGTTCTGGGGTTAGTTTTTGTGCGGATAAGCGAATACCACCAAAATAACGCTAATTAAAAAGCAATATTATTTTGTTTTGGCACAAACTTCTTGTTAGGCACAAACAGGATCGTTTGTAACTCACAAGGTGAGCGAGAAGTACTGACAAGTACTTTAAAGTACTTGTCAGTTAATGTTGCAACTACCTCGTTGCAAGGAAAGATATAATTAAAATCACGTTATCCAGAATGTACCGCATCATTTGTCACTTGCGCAGTGGACTGCGTGAATTCCTGGTCTATATTCTGCTCTTGAGGCAAAAGACATTGAAACGTGATTGTTTTAATAATATATATATATATATATTTATAATATGTACTCTTGTTTTAGTGTTCTAGTTGCGCCGGACATTGTGTGATAAGTTTCTGACTGGAATTCATGGTTAAAACGTTTAACGTAAAAAAAAATTAGCTGAACGTGACAGAAAACATTGTTCAACCGCACGTTCATTTACAACTGGCTGTCAAAAGTTTGAAAGTTGACGTGCGACAGCTTTCCCTAATCATGATATTGTTCTTAAATGATACTCACTCGAGCATACCTGTAAGTGTAAACTGCTTCGTGAACCTCCTCACAATTGAAAGCCGTGGTGTCTTTTCGCTCACCTAACTATAAGCGAACTAGGTTTACAACCGCAACTTCGGTACTTTTTTTTTTCTTAAGAACAGGTTGTAGCAAGAAAACACACAAAAAAAAAAAAAAAAAACGAGTCAGAGCATCTACGTATCTATACTACAAAACTTCCTGACTTAGTCACCCCGAGTCGTAAAGACTTGTTAGATGCAGTGTTCAATTGAGGTGCCCTCGGTAAAAAGCAATACACTGACAACAAACTAATTTTGTACTTTTATGAGACACTTCGCAAAATACACATAAAGCATATTTTTCGAATGCTCATAGTATGTATTTTAACATATGCGCTTAGTATGAACAGCTATAGTTGCCAAGGTTCACGCGTGAACCACACCGCTAAAATATGAATTAAAATAAAAGAACGATTAATGAACACTTCAGTATAATATAAATTTACTTCAAGTGTACTTTCTCGGTTCGTAAAGTACAAAATTGATATATTTAATTTATATTGCTTTTTAACGAAGGATACTCTGAGACGGTCTCAAATTTTCGTGGCTTGGTGACGTCTTCTGGCAGGATTCGTCTATGCGTATCTCACTATGTTAGTAAGCAAGTATAGTGGATGACTTCAACAAAGGTTGATAATACAAGATGCTGCTAAGCCATCCTTGACGCGTCGCATCATAGGATGCGTCGTTGACTTAGCCGGACCTTTCCCGTGATTCTGCGTTCTCAATCTGCGCTGCAGACATCCTATGTGTTTACTAATGTAATGTTAGCTTTCTTGGATCGTTGTTTTTTCTATGCATTTATGACCATGCTATATATAAAACAAAGTTAAAAAATGCAGTCGGTAAAGATAACCCTGTCTCAGGGTTATCTTAAATCATAAACGTAAACCAGCTCGCCTGCGCTTTGTCACTCATTTCATTTAGTTAATCCTGATTAACATGGTGCAATTTTACTTGCGATATCGCACTTGCGACGTCGCTCGTGCGGCCAAAAAAAAAAAAAAAAAGCCTGGGGCAAGCTGCGGTGCCCGACATCGCAGCTGCAAATTTGCAAGCAAATTTGCAAGCATGACAATCGGGCTTTAGGCAATATTATTAATCTAATTCCTGCCTCTATGGACGCTTCTCAGAACCGCATCAAGCAACATTGGCGGCCGCCATTTCTTGGGCATTATTGCGCGTGATTGGATTGGAGGTTTCGGTGAACGTTGACGCAGCTCTCGTGTCCAGTACATGCTCAGAGTGCGCGCCCAAACAATGGCCAACTCGGATAATTGGCGCAGCAGCTACGAGACGGCGCGCACGTTTGAAAAAAGGATTGATTCCAGGCATAGAGTTATTATAATGCACGCTATAGGATCAACTGGCACTAATGTGCTGTGGCAAATTGAAGCAGACAGCAACCAGTTGAAAATGACTTCCGGTAATCTATTTCTTTTGGAAAAAGTGAGTGGTATTTTCTCCCTGCACGCGAATATAAGAGCAAATATCACGAATAATTCGTACGTACCAGGTAGCTTGGAACCTTTCTCAGTCAGGCAGATAAAAAAATTGGTCAGTTACAGCGTTTTTCTTTTCCATTCGTGGCATTAAACAATGTACTAAAACGGCTTCGTACATGTATTTATGTGCGCTGTTGGACACTATTAGCGCGAACATGACATAGACACTTTTCAGCATGGGGGATATACGTGCCAAACGAACGAAGGATATGAAGAAAACCAAGAGAAACGGCAAGAACTACGCAGTAGCACTGTATCAGTAACTCCCTATGCATGTTCGGTCAAAATGAATTGAAGGCCACGTAATATAGTCCGATTTTCAAAAAGTAAGCGCAGCTTTATTTTTTCTTTTCTGTGCGATGATGCTTGGTCTTCGTTCAGAACATCACTCGCGCGCTCGAAATCTTTGAGAACAGGTGCCTGATATAAGCTTCAGTGCCTGGCATAAAAATAATAAAAACAGGTACCCTTCATAGCCCACGAGCTTTATTATTTACGTTTTGAATGTTTTAACCGCTCGTAAAGATGCAAGACGGGGTCATTTTCATACAGGGACAGGACTGGAATATTTGTAATCTGTAAGCGGCATCAGAATGCTGGCGAGTCTTGAACACACTCTATGTTCCTTTCGATTGTTATCTTACTTGGAATCGTCACTTGTTATTACACACCCGCTCTTGAACAGACGTTTGGACTTGAAATATGGCGAAGTTAGACATCGGTTCACTGATGAAGAAAAATGCTCAAGCAATTACACTTTTACAATGGTAATAAAGGTGAATACTATTCGGTACGGCCCAAATAATAAAACTGTTTCATGTTATTTTCCGGCAAAGAGACAAAATGCACGCGCGTTTTTCCCATTGGAATGCGCAAGAGGACCGCAAAAGCAGACTGGTTGCTGTCTGCTTTAATTTTCCTCCCGTAAGTCTTATAGATACTAGCACCAGTTGAATCTCTAGCGTACATTATAATAACTTTTAGATTCCAGGCGAATTCAGGAGGAGATCAAGAAACTTTCGATTTTGGTTTCGATCTTGCTTGAGTGTGCCCTATGCATGAGCAAAAAAAACGAACTTTTTCTTGTTTTTAGAATTTCACTTCATCCTGAATAAAATATGCTGTTTTTGAAAGTTTAGTGATGGCTTCATCAGGCCGGAAGTGATGACCTCCCATGTTGAGCAATGAATGTTCGAGCTAGACACGCTTTATCCTTTTTGCCATTTGTTCAACTGAACCCGGTGCCCTAGTTCGTTGGAAGTCAAACAAGGCCTCGCATTGCATACACCATGAATGTAAGGACATGAAAATGCCCCTAGAAGGTCAAAAAGAATGACCAAAGACATACTCACGTTCGTAAGTCTTTCCGCTCCGCACAAAATACTTTCTGCATTTTTTTTTTCTTCTTGAACCTGGTTGGAGCGGTGGAGAAGGAATGCGGTAATGGTCACTCAAGGCGTGCTGACGGTGAGTGTAATCTACGCACCGATCCAGTAGGGGCCCTTCGGACAGGCAAACGCATGCATTGCTAACACACTTATGAATAATTCAATGTCACGTAAGAATATTCTAAGGCAGATAGGTCAGCGAGGCAGAGAATTTGTTTCTTCACAAAAACTGGTTTTATGAGCACATCCCAGAGAGTCGCGGAAGTGAGGCATTCTTTGTTTTACGCAATTCTTTGTTAGTGGCATGTCCTTCGTAGATTTTCGGACGGCTCGTTTCACCCAAGAGTCCAGACGCAACCGGCACTGCAAGCTCAAGGGAACAGTCAGACAGCGTCAAAGGCGCACCATCATGGTGCTCGACATGCGCCTGTGCGTGTTCTATCGAGGCATAAACAACTTGCGCTCTTGACGTTGCTTGATTGGTCCCATTAGTTCGTAGCGTCGGCTGCCTAGGAGGCTGAGGGCGTCGCTTCTCATGTTCCGGCCTCTTGCTTCGTTCTTCGTAGTTCGGCGTTTTTATTCTTTATTCAGAGAACTCCTGCTGCACCTAGAAGACAAGAGGCGAATAAGGGGGCGAATAATTGCCCCCTTAACCCTTAATAATTGCCAGGGGGCGAATAATAACAAAAAGAACATATCATCAATTCCAGCACGAACTATACATTCCTGTAAAGCGTTCCAGTCCTTGACCGTCCTCACAAAAAAAAATGAATTTTTTGCAGAGCTCCGTCCTAGTACAGTATTCACGTATCTTGTGCACATGATCATTGCGTTTGGAGAAATAATTTGATTGACCGAGTTGGCAGGGGCGCGAATAAGAAGCTCAGGATTCGCCAAGCCCAGCGTTTATGAAGCTGTGGCAGGGGTGGATGCAGGAATAGGGCGGCGTAGAAAAGCTCACCGGAGAAAAGCTCACCGGAGAAAATCTCACCGGAGAGTAGATCACCGCAAAACCGGCAGATGCGGAGAAAAGCTCACCGATTTTATAAAATTTTCGCTTAGCTTAGCAGATTCTGCGTCACACCTGGCAATTTAACACAACTCGAATTCGTCACTTTATGGAAAATATGTTCGTTTTTTTTTTATATTCTTGAAGTGTATTGGGCATATTTACTAATTCCTCTGAAATTAGTATACACCAATTTTTCATATTAGTGAAGCCACAAGGGGCTATAGAATCAAAACAGTGGAACAAGAAAGACAACAATTTATTGACAGCTGACGGTGCGCCGTCGGTAGCTCTGTAAAAATAAAGAGGTTTGTTCTTTGCGAGCTAATATGAATAGCGGTGTGTGAACCGCTTCAGCTTCAAATATTGTGTAGTGCCTCGTAGATAAGTATGTGTTGATGTGATCAGTGGCGGCTACGCTATTTTCTTTCTGTTAATTTCGGTAACAAAACTTTAGTAGGGAGAGCAGCTTCGTCCTGTCGTGTTTGCTGTTTTCGCACCGTCGCCGTCGTTTGAGCGGTTTTCATCGTGTATAACGCTTACCAACTTGCCCAATCCGCTACCTTACAGAATACTAGTCCTTATATAGGTCACGAGTAACAATGGTGACAGTGTGCAGATCTGAAAGCCATGGGTGGCTTGCCGTAGAAGGGCACTATCACACAAAGGCAACGTGTGGAAACACCAGCACGAACGGCACATGAAACGTGCATGTCCGTGGAAGAAAGAAACCTCGATATCCTACTTACTGTTTTGTCCTATTTTCAAAGTTTAACAGAAACTTCAAAGAGAATTTTAGGCACCGCGTTTATGCGCATGCACTTTCGGACTTTCAGAATTTACAGTTTTTATTTTTAGGTTTCAGGCAGACATTATTAAGTCTTCGAACTTTTTCCTGTTCTTCAAGTTCATAATGTTTTCAGTTAGGTTTTCGTTGAGAGTAAACCCCAGAAAACACTGACCCGCAATAATAAATTTGGCAGCAATATACCTAATAAGCTAAAACAAATAATACAAAAGAGGACATTTTCTTTTTTACAAAGTTGACGAATTTTACTGATAATAAATTGGGAGATATGTTACGCATGATCCTACAGTCTCCATAAAAAAAGAAGAAAGAAAACGGTGAGCTTTGCTCCTCATACGCTCGATGGCCGGTTAGCTTTTCTCCGCATCCGCCGGT
This sequence comes from Ixodes scapularis, assembly GCF_016920785.2. Classification (NCBI taxonomy): domain Eukaryota; kingdom Metazoa; phylum Arthropoda; class Arachnida; order Ixodida; family Ixodidae; genus Ixodes; species Ixodes scapularis. The sequence continues at coordinate 85,190,770 of NW_024609868.1, read as the reverse complement.
TTTGCGGTGAGCTTTTCTCCGGTGAGCTCATCTCAGGTGAGCTTATCTTCGGTGAACTTTTCTCCGGTGGGCTCTTCTCAAGGATTCGCAGGGATTTCTAAAGGGGGGGGGTTAGGACATCCGGATCACCCCTCTATATTCGCCCCTGAGCTGTGGTGATTACAAAATAAGCAGAGCCCCGTGCATTATACGCCGTTTCACTTTCTGTCTGACCGCAGATGGCGATCCGTTGGATCCAATAAAAGATCGCTGTGGTGCTCGTCTGCTTTGTCAGTTTCCTATCACCTACATAACCAATAAGCAATAACGTACAGCTAATGCACCACGATCTTGCGCTTTTTCTTTCTCGCTCTGTGCGCGACCGCTTTATCCGGTGACGTCAAACCCCCAAGAACAACGAGCACCACTGACGAAACACCTTTGTCACTACTTAATTGGCTCCAAGTTAGGCTAACTTGGAGCGGTTGTAACGTCGGCTGAGGTCGCACTTTTAGGAACAAAAAAAATTTGGGACGAGGGTGGAGGGGGGCTCCCCCCGCCCCCCTCGTGCGCGACCGCTTTATCCGGTGACGTCGAACCCCCAAGAACAACGAGCACCACTGACGAAACACTTTTGTCACTACTTAATTGGCTCCAAGTTAGGCTAACTTGGAGCGGTTGTAACGTCGGCTGAGGTCGCACATTTAGGAACAAAAAAAATTGGGGACGAGGGTGGAGGGGGGCTCCCCCCGCCCCCCTCGTGCGCGACCGCTTTATCCGGTGACGTCGAACCCCCAAGAACAACGAGCACCACTGACGAAACACTTTTGTCACTACTTAATTGGCTCCAAGTTAGGCTAACTTAGAGCGGTTGTAACGTCGGCTGAGGTCGCACTTTTAGGAACAAAAAAAAATTGGGGACGAGGGTGGAGGGGGGCTCCCCCCGCCCCCCTCGTGCGCGACCGCTTTATCCGGGGACGTCGAACCCCCAAGAACAACGAGCACCACTGACGAAACACTTTTGTCACTACTTAATTGGCTCCAAGTTAGGCTAACTTGGAGCGGTTGTAACGTCGGCTGAGGTCGCACTTTTAGGAACAAAAAAAAATTGGGGACGAGGGTGGAGGGGGCTCCCCCCGCCCCCCTCGTGCGCGACCGCTTTATCCGGTGACGTCAAACCCCCAAGAACAACGAGCACCACTGACGAAACACGTTTGTCACTACTTAATTGGCTCCAAGTTAGGCTAACTTGGAGCGGTTGTAACGTCGGCTGAGGTCGCACTTTTAGGAACAAAAAAAATTTGGGACGAGGGTGGAGGGGGGCTCCCCCCGCCCCCCTCGTGCGCGACCGCTTTATCCGGTGACGTCGAACCCCCAAGAACAACGAGCACCACTGACGAAACACTTTTGTCACTACTTAATTGGCTCCAAGTTAGGCTAACTTGGAGCGGTTGTAACGTCGGCTGAGGTCGCACATTTAGGAACAAAAAAAATTGGGGACGAGGGTGGAGGGGGGCTCCCCCCGCCCCCCTCGTGCGCGACCGCTTTATCTGGTGACGTCGAACCCCCAAGAACAAGGAGCACCACTGACGAAACACGTTTGTCACTACTTAATTGGCTCCAAGTTAGGCTAACTTGGAGCGGTTGTAACGTCGGCTGAGGTCGCACTTTTAGGAACAAAAAAAAATTGGGGACGAGGGTGGAGGGGGGCTCCCCCCGCCCCCCTCGTGCGCGACCGCTTTATCCGGTGACGTCGAACCCCCAAGAACAACGAGCACCACTGACGAAACACTTTTGTCACTACTTAATTGGCTCCAAGTTAGGCTAACTTGGAGCGGCTGTAACGTCGGCTGAGGTCGCACTTTTAGGAGCAAAAAAATTGGGGACGAGGGTGGAGGGGGGCTCCCCCCGCCCTCCTCGTGCGCGACCGCTTTATCCGGTGACGTCGAACCCCCAAGAACAACGAGCACCACTGACGAAACACTTTTGTCACTACTTAATTGGCTCCAAGTTAGGCTAACTTGGAGCGGTTGTAACGTCGGCTGAGGTCGCACTTTTAGGAGCAAAAAAATTGGGGACGAGGGTGGAGGGGGGCTCCCCCCGCCCTCCTCGTGCGCGACCGCTTTATCCGGTGACGTCGAACCCCCAAGAACAACGAGCACCACTGACGAAACACTTTTGTCACTACTTAATTGGCTCCAAGTTAGGCTAACTTGGAGCGGTTGTAACGTCGGCTGAGGTCGCACTTTTAGGAGCAAAAAAATTGGGGACGAGGGTGGAGGGGGGCTCCCCCCGCCCCCCTCGTGCGCGACCGCTTTATCCGGTGACGTCGAACCCCCAAGAACAACGAGCACCACTGACGAAACACTTTTGTCACTACTTAATTGGCTCCAAGTTAGGCTAACTTGGAGCGGTTGTAACGTCGGCTGAGGTCGCACATTTAGGAACAAAAAAAAAATTGGGGACGAGGGTGGAGGGGGGCTCCCCCCGCCCTCCTCGTGCGCGACCGCTTTATCCGGTGACGTCGAACCCCCAAGAACAACGAGCACCACTGACGAAACACTTTTGTCACTACTTAATTGGCTCCAAGTTAGGCTAACTTGGAGCGGTTGTAACGTCGGCTGAGGTCGCACATTTAGGAACAAAAAAAAAATTGGGGACGAGGGTGGAGGGGGGCTCCCCCCGCCCTCCTCGTGCGCGACCGCTTTATCCGGTGACGTCGAACCCCCAAGAACAACGAGCACCACTGACGAAACACTTTTGTCACTACTTAATTGGCTCCAAGTTAGGCTAACTTGGAGCGGTTGTAACGTCGGCTGAGGTCGCACATTTAGGAACAAAAAAAAAATTGGGGACGAGGGTGGAGGGGGGCTCCCCCCGCCCTCCTCGTGCGCGACCGCTTTATCCGGTGACGTCGAACCCCCAAGAACAACGAGCACCACTGACGAAACACGTTTGTCACTACTTAATTGGCTCCAAGTTAGGCTAACTTGGAGCGGTTGTAACGTCGGCTGAGGTCGCACATTTAGGAACAAAAAAAAAATTGGGGACGAGGGTGGAGGGGGGCTCCCCCCGCCCTCCTCGTGCGCGACCGCTTTATCCGGTGACGTCGAACCCCCAAGAACAACGAGCACCACTGACGAAACACTTTTGTCACTACTTAATTGGCTCCAAGTTAGGCTAACTTGGAGCGGTTGTAACGTCGGCTGAGGTCGCACTTTTAGGAACAAAAAAAAAATTGGGGACGAGGGTGGAGGGGGGCTCCCCCCGCCCTCCTCGTGCGCGACCGCTTTATCCGGTGACGTCGAACCCCCAAGAACAACGAGCACCACTGACGAAACACTTTTGTCACTACTTAATTGGCTCCAAGTTAGGCTAACTTGGAGCGGTTGTAACGTCGGCTGAGGTCGCACTTTTAGGAACAAAAAAAAATTGGGGACGAGGGTGGAGGGGGGCTCCCCCCGCCCCCCTCGTGCGCGACCGCTTTATCCGGTGACGTCGAACCCCCAAGAACAACGAGCACCACTGACGAAACACTTTTGTCACTACTTAATTGGCTCCAAGTTAGGCTAACTTGGAGCGGTTGTAACGTCGGCTGAGGTCGCACTTTTAGGAACAAAAAAAAATTGGGGACGAGGGTGGAAGGGGGCTCCCCCCGCCCCCCTCGTGCGCGACCGCTTTATCCGGTGAAGTCGAACCCCCAAGAACAACGAGCACCACTGACGAAACACTTTTGTCACTACTTAATTGGCTCCAAGTTAGGCTAACTTGGAGCGGTTGTAACGTCGGCTGAGGTCGCACATTTAGGAACAAAAAAATTGGGGACGAGGGTGGAGGGGGGCTCCCCCCGCGCCCCTCGTGCGCGACCGCTTTATCCGGTGACGTCGAACCCCCAAGAACAACGAGCACCACTGACGAAACACTTTTGTCACTACTTAATTGGCTCCAAGCTAGGCTAACTTGGAGCGGTTGTAAGGTCGGCTGAGGTCGCACTTTTAGGAACAAAAAAAAATTGGGGACGAGGGTGGAGGGGGGCTCCCCCCGCACCCCTCGTGCGCGACCGCTTTATCCGGTGACGTCGAACCCCCAAGAACAACGAGCACCACTGACGAAACACTTTTGTCACTACTTAATTGGCTCCAAGTTAGGCTAACTTGGAGCGGTTGTAACGTCGGCTGAGGTCGCACTTTTAGGAACAAAAAAAAAATTGGGGACGAGAGTGGGGGGGGGGGGGGGGGCTCCCCCCGCCCTCCTCGTGCGCGACCGCTTTATCCGGTGACGTCGAACCCCCAAGAACAACGAGCACCACTGACGAAACACTTTTGTCACTACTTAATTGGCTCCAAGTTAGGCTAACTTGGAGCGGTTGTAACGTCGGCTGAGGTCGCACTTTTAGGAACAAAAAAAAAATTGGGGACGAGGGTGGAGGGGGGCTCCCCCCGCCCTCCTCGTGCGCGACCGCTTTATCCGGTGACGTCGAACCCCCAAGAACAACGAGCACCACTGACGAAACACTTTTGTCACTACTTAATTGGCTCCAAGTTAGGCTAACTTGGAGCGGTTGTAACGTCGGCTGAGGTCGCACTTTTAGGAACAAAAAAAAATTGGGGACGAGGGTGGAGGGGGGCTCCCCCCGCCCTCCTCGTGCGCGACCGCTTTATCCGGTGACGTCGAACCCCCAAGAACAACGAGCACCACTGACGAAACACTTTTGTCACTACTTAATTGGCTCCAAGTTAGGCTAACTTGGAGCGGTTGTAACGTCGGCTGAGGTCGCACTTTTAGGAACAAAAACAAATTGGGGACGAGGGTGGAGGGGGGCTCCCCCCGCCCTCCTCGTGCGCGACCGCTTTATCCGGTGACGTCGAACCCCCAAGAACAACGAGCACCACTGACGAAACACTTTTGTCACTACTTAATTGGCTCCAAGTTAGGCTAACTTGGAGCGGTTGTAACGTCGGCTGAGGTCGCACTTTTAGGAACAAAAAAAAATTGGGGACGAGGGTGGAGGGGGGCTCCCCCCGCCCTCCTCGTGCGCGACCGCTTTATCCGGTGACGTCGAATCCCCAAGAACAACGAGCACCACTGACGAAACACTTTTGTCACTACTTAATTGGCTCCAAGTTAGGCTAACTTGGAGCGGTTGTAACGTCGGCTGAGGTCGCACTTTTAGGAACAAAAAAAAATTGGGGACGAAGGTGCAGGGGGGCTCCCCCCGCCCCCCTCGTGCGCGACCGCTTTATCCGGTGACGTCGAACCCCCAAGAACAACGAGCACCCCTGACGAAACACTTTTGTCACTACTTAATTGGCTCCAAGTTAGGCTAACTTGGAGCGGTTGTAACGTCGGCTGAGGTCGCACTTTTAGGAACAAAAAAAAATTGGGGACGAGGGTGGAGGGGGGCTCCCCCCGCCCTCCTCGTGCGTGACCGCTTTATCCGGTGACGTCGAACCCCCAAGAACAACGAGCACCACTGACGAAACACTTTTGTCACTACTTAATTGGCTCCAAGTTAGGCTAACTTGGAGCGGTTGTAACGTCGGCTGAGGTCGCACTTTTAGGAACAAAAAAAAAATTGGGGACGAGGGTGGAGGGGGGCTCCCCCCGCCCCCCTCGTCCGCGACCGCTTTATCCGGTGACGTCGAACCCCCAAGAACAACGAGCACCACTGACGAAACACTTTTGTCACTACTTAATTGGCTCCAAGTTAGGCTAACTTGGAGCGGTTGTAACATCGGCTGAGGTCGCACTTTTAGGAACAAAAAAAAATTGGGGACGAGGGTGGAGGGGGGCTCCCCCCGCCCCCCTCGTGCGCGACCGCTTTATCCGGTGACGTCGAACCCCCAAGAACAACGAGCACCACTGACGAAACACTTTTGTCACTACTTAATTGGCTCCAAGTTAGGCTAACTTGGAGCGGTTGTAACGTCGGCTGAGGTCGCACTTTTAGGAACAAAAAACAATTGGGGACGAGGGTGGAGGGGGGCTCCCCCCGCCCCCCTCGTGCGCGACCGCTTTATCCGGTGACGTCGAACCCCCAAGAACAACGAGCACCACTGACGAAACACTTTTGTCACTACTTAATTGGCTCCAAGTTAGGCTAACTTGGAGCGGTTGTAACATCGGCTGAGGTCGCACTTTTAGGAACAAAAAAAATTGGGGACGAGGGTGGAGGGGGGCTCCCCCCGCCCCCTCGTGCGCGACCGCTTTATACGGTGACGTCGAATCCCCAAGAACAACGAGCACCACTGACGAAACACTTTGGTCACTACTTAATTGGCTCCAAGTTAGGCTAACTTGGAGCGGTTGTAACGTCGGCTGAGGTCGCACTTTTAGGAACAAAAAAAAATTGGGGACGAGGGTGGAGGGGGGCTCCCCCCGCCCCCCTCGTGCGCGACCGCTTTGTCCGGTGACGTCGAACCCCCAAGAACAACGAGCACCACTGACGAAACACTTTTGTCACTACTTAATTGGCTCCAAGTTAGGCTAACTTGGAGCGGTTGTAACGTCGGCTGAGGTCGCACTTTTAGGAACAAAAAAAAATTGGGGACGAGGGTGGAGGGGAACTCCCCCCGCCCCCCTCGTGCGCGACCGCTTTATCCGGTGACGTCGAATCCCCAAGAACAACGAGCACCACTGACGAAACACTTTTGTCACTACTTAATTGGCTCCAAGTTAGGCTAACTTGGAGCGGTTGTAACGTCGGCTGAGGTCGCACTTTTAGGAACAAAAAAAAATTGGGGACGAGGGTGGAGGGGGGCTCCCCCCGCCCCCCTCGTGCGCGACCGCTTTATCCGGTGATGTCGAACCCCCAAGAACAACGAGCACCACTGACTAAACACTTTTGTCACTACTTAATTGGCTCCAAGTTAGGCTAACTTGGAGCGGTTGTAACGTCGGCTGAGGTCGCACTTTTAGGAACAAAAAAAAATTGGGGACGAGGGTGGAGGGGGGCTCCCCCCGCCCCCTCGTGCGCGACCGCTTTATCCGGTGACGTCGAATCCCCAAGAACAACGAGCACCACTGACGAAACACTTTTGTCACTACTTAATTGGCTCCAAGTTAGGCTAACTTGGAGCGGTTGTAACGTCGGCTGAGGTCGCACTTTTAGGAACAAAAAAAAATTGGGGACGAGGGTGGAGGGGGGCTCCCCCCGCCCCCCTCATGCGCGACCGCTTTATCCGGTGACGTCGAACCCCCAAGAACAACGAGCACCACTGACGAAACACTTTTGTCACTACTTAATTGGCTCCAAGTTAGGCTAACTTGGAGCGGTTGTAACGTCGGCTGAGGTCGCACTTTTAGGAACAAAAAAAAATTGGGGACGAGGGTGGAGGGGGGCTCCCCCCGCCCCCCTCGTGCGCGACCGCTTTATCCGGTGACGTCAAACCCCCAAGAACAACGAGCACCACTGACGAAACACTTTTGTCACTACTTAATTGGCTCCAAGTTAGGCTAACTTGGAGCGGTTGTAACGTCGGCTGAGGTCGCACTTTTAGGAACAAAAAAAATTGGGGACGAGGGTGGAGGGGGGCTCCCCCCGCCCCCCTCGTGCGCGACCGCTTTATCCGGTGACGTCGAACCCTTAAGAACAACGAGCACCACTGACGAAACACTTTTGTCACTACTTAATTGGCTCCAAGTTAGGCTAACTTGGAGCGGTTGTAACGTCGGCTGAGGTCGCACTTTCAGGAACAAAAAAAAATTGGGGACGAGGGTGGAGGGGGGCTCCCCCCGCCCCCCTCGTGCGCGACCGCTTTATCCGGTGACGTCGAACCCCCAAGAACAACGAGCACCACTGACGAAACACTTTTGTCACTACTTAATTGGCTCCAAGTTAGGCTAACTTGGAGCGGTTGTAACGTCGGCTGAGGTCGCACTTTTAGGAACAAAAAAAAATTGGCGACGAGGGTGGAGGGGGGCTCCCCCCGCCCCCCTCGTGCGCGACCGCTTTATCCGGTGACGTCGAACCCTTAAGAACATCGAGCACCACTGACGAAACACTTTTGTCACTACTTAATTGGCTCCAAGTTAGGCTAACTTGGAGCGGTTGTAACGTCGGCTGAGGTCGCACTTTTAGGAACAAAAAAAAATTGGGGACGAGGGTGGAGGGGGGCTCCCTCCGCCCCCCTCGTGCGCGACCGCTTTATCCGGTGACGTCGAACCCCCAAGAACAACGAGCACCACTGACGAAACACTTTTGTCACTACTTAATTGGCTCCAAGTTAGGCTAACTTGGAGCGGTTGTAACGTCGGCTGAGGTCGCACTTTTAGGAACAAAAAAAAATTGGGGACGAGGGTGGAGGGGGGCTCCCCCCGCCTCCCTCGTGCGCGACCGCTTTATCCGGTGACGTCGAACCCCCAAGAACAACGAGCACCACTGACGAAACAATTTTGTCACTACTTAATTGGCTCCAAGTTAGGCTAACTTGGAGCGGTTGTAACGCCGGCTGAGGTCGCACTTTTAGGAACAAAAAAAATTGGGGACGAGGGTGGAGGGGGGCTCCCCCCGCGCCCCTCGTGCGCGACCGCTTAATCCGGTGACGTCGAACCCCCAAGAACAACGAGCACCACTGACGAAACACTTTTGTCACTACTTAATTGGCTCCAAGTTAGGCTAACTTGGAGCGGTTGTAAGGTCGGCTGAGGTCGCACTTTTAGGAACAAAAAAAAATTGGGGACGAGGGTGGAGGGGGGCTCCCCCCGCACCCCTCGTGCGCGACCGCTTTATCCGGTGACGTCAAACCCCCAAGAACAACGAGCACCACTGACGAAACACTTTTGTCACTACTTAATTGGCTCCAAGTTAGGCTAACTTGGAGCGGTTGTAACGTCGGCTGAGGTCGCACTTTTAGGAACAAAAAAAAATTGGGGACGAGGGTGGAGGGGGGCTCCCCCCGCCCCCCTCGTGCGCGACCGCTTTATACGGTGACGTCGAACCCCCAAGAACAACGAGCACCACTGACGAAACACTTTTGTTACTACTTAATTGGCTCCAAGTTAGGCTAACTTGGAGCGGTTGTAACGTCGGCTGAGGTCGCACTTTTAGGAACAAAAAAAAATTGGGGACGAGGGTGGAGGGGGGCTCCCCCCGCCCCCCTCGTGCGCGACCGCTTTATCCGGTGACGTCGAACCCCCAAGAACAACGAGCACCACTGACGAAACACTTTTGTCACTACTTAATTGGCTCCAAGTTAGGCTAACTTGGAGCGGTTGTAACGTCGGCTGAGGTCGCACTTTTAGGAACAAAAAAAAATTGGGGACGAGGGTGGAGGGGGGCTCCCCCCGCCCCCCTCGTGCGCGACCGCTTTATCCGGTGACGTCGAACCCCCAAGAACAACGAGCACCACTGACGAAACACTTTTGTCACTACTTAATTGGCTCCAAGTTAGGCTAACTTGGAGCGGTTGTAACGACGGCTGAGGTCGCACTTTTAGGAACAAAAAAAAATTGGGGACGAGGGTGGAGGGGGGCTCCCCCCGCCCCCTCGTGCGCGACCGCTTTATCCGGTGACGTCGAATCCCCAAGAACAACGAGCACCACTGACGAAACACTTTTGTCACTACTTAATTGGCTCCAAGTTAGGCTAACTTGGAGCGGTTGTAACGTCGGCTGAGGTCGCACTTTTAGGAACAAAAAAAAATTGGGGACGAGGGTGGAGGGGGGCTCCCCCCGCCCCCCTCGTGCGCGACCGCTTTATCCGGTGACGTCGAACCCCCAAGAACAACGAGCACCACTGAAGAAACACTTTTGTCACTACTTAATTGGCTCCAAGTTAGGCTAACTTGGAGCGGTTGTAACGTCGGCTGAGGTCGCACTTGTAGGAACAAAAAAAAATTGGGGATGAGGGTGGAGGGGGGCTGCCCCCGCGCCCCTCGTGCGCGACCGCTTTATCCGGTGACGTCGAACCCCCAAGAACAACGAGCACCACTGACGAAACACTTTTGTCACTACTTAATTGGCTCCAAGTTAGGCTAACTTGGAGCGGTTGTAACGTCGGCTGAGGTCGCACTTTTAGGAACAAAAAAAATTGGGGACGAGGGTGGAGGGGGGCTCCCCCCGCACCCCTCGTGCGCGACCGCTTTATCCGGTGACGTCGAACCCCCAAGAACAACGAGCACCACTGACGAAACACTTTTGTCACTACTTAATTGGCTCCAAGTTAGGCTAACTTGGAGCGGTTGTAACGTCGGCTGAGGTCGCACTTTTAGGAACAAAAAAAAATTGGGGACGAGGGTGGAGGGGGGCTCCCCCCGCCCCCCTCGTGCGCGACCGCTTTATCCGGTGACGTCGAACCCCCAAGAACAACGAGCACCACTGACGAAACACTTTTGTCACTACTTAATTGGCTCCAAGTTAGGCTAACTTGGAGCGGTTGTAACGTCGGCTGAGGTCGCACTTTTAGGAACAAAAAAAAATTGGGGACGAGGGTGGAGGGGGGCTCCCCCCGCCCCCCTCGTGCGCGACCGCTTTATCCGGTGACGTCGAACCCCCAAGAACAACGAGCACCACTGACGAAACACTTTTGTCACTACTTAATTGGCTCCAAGTTAGGCTAACTTGGAGCGGTTGTAACGTCGGCTGAGGTCGCACTTTTAGGAACAAAAAAAAATTGGGGACGAGGGTGGAGGGGGGCTCCCCCCGCCCCCCTCGTGCGCGACCGCTTTATCCGGTGACGTCGAACCCCCAAGAACAACGAGCACCACTGACGAAACACTTTTGTCACTACTTAATTGGCTCCAAGTTAGGCTAACTTGGAGCGGTTGTAACGTCGGCTGAAGTCGCACTTTTAGGAACAAAAAAAAATTGGGGACGAGGGTGGAGGGGGGCTCCCCCCGCCCCCCTCGTGCGCGACCGCTTTATCCGGTGACGTCGAACCCCCAAGAACAACGAGCACCACTGACGAAACACTTTTGTCACTACTTAATTGGCTCCAAGTTAGGCTAACTTGGAGCGGTTGTAACGTCGGCTGAGGTCGCACTTTTAGGAACAAAAAAAATTGGGGACGAGGGTGGAGGGGGGCTCCCCCCGCCCCCCTCGTGCGCGACCGCTTTATCCGGTGACGTCGAACCCTTAAGAACAACGAGCACCACTGACGAAACACTTTTGTCACTACTTAATTGGCTCCAAGTTAGGCTAACTTGGAGCGGTTGTAACGTCGGCTGAGGTCGCACTTTTAGGAACAAAAAAAATTGGGGACGAGGGTGGAGGGGGGCTCCCTCCGCCCCCCTCGTGCGCGACCGCTTTATCCGGTGACGTCGAACCCCCAAGAACAACGAGCACCACTGACGAAACACTTTTGTCACTACTTAATTGGCTCCAAGTTAGGCTAACTTGGAGCGGTTGTAACGTCGGCTGAGGTCGCACTTTTAGGAACAAAAAAAAATTGGCGACGAGGGTGGAGGGGGGCTCCCCCCGCCCCCCTCGTGCGCGACCGCTTTATCCGGTGACGTCGAACCCTTAAGAACAACGAGCACCACTGACGAAACACTTTTGTCACTACTTAATTGGCTCCAAGTTAGGCTAACTTGGAGCGGTTGTAACGTCGGCTGAGGTCGCACTTTTAGGAACAAAAAAAAATTGGGGACGAGGGTGGAGGGGGGCTCCGTCCGCCCCCCTCGTGCGCGACCGCTTTATCCGGTGACGTCGAACCCCCAAGAACAACGAGCACCACTGACGAAACACTTTTGTCACTACTTAATTGGCTCCAAGTTAGGCTAACTTGGAGCGGTTGTAACGTCGGCTGAGGTCGCACTTTTAGGAACAAAAAAAAATTGGGGACGAGGGTGGAGGGGGGCTCCCCCCGCCCCCCTCGTGCGCGACCGCTTTATCCGGTGACGTCGAACCCCCAAGAACAACGAGCACCACTGACGAAACACTTTTGTCACTACTTAATTGGCTCCAAGTTAGGCTAACTTGGAGCGGTTGTAACGTCGGCTGAGGTCGCACTTTTAGGAAAAAAAAAATTGGGGACGAGGGTGGAGGGGGGCTCCCCCCGCCTCCCTCGTGCGCGACCGCTTTATCCGGTGACGTCGAACCCCCAAGAACAACGAGCACCACTGACGAAACACTTTTGTCACTTCTTAATTGGCTCCAAGTTAGGCTAACTTGGAGCGGTTGTAACGTCGGCTGAGGTCGCACTTTTAGGAACAAAAAAAATTGGGGACGAGGGTGGAGGGGGGCTCCCCCCGCGCCCCTCGTGCGCGACCGCTTTATCCGGTGACGTCGAACCCCCAAGAACAACGAGCACCACTGACGAAACACTTTTGTCACTACTTAATTGGCTCCAAGTTAGGCTAACTTGGAGCGGTTGTAACGTCGGCTGAGGTCGCACTTTTAGGAACAAAAAAAAATTGGGGACGAGGGCGGAGGGGGGCTCCCCCCGCCCCTTTCGTGCGCGACCGCTTTATCCGGTGACGTCGAACCCCCAAGAACAACGAGCACCACTGACGAAACACTTTTGTCACTACTTAATTGGCTCCAAGTTAGGCTAACTTGGAGCGGTTGTAACGTCGGCTGAGGTCGCACTTTTAGGAACAAAAAAAAATTGGGGACGAGGGTGGAGGAAGGCTCCCCCCGCCCCCCTCGTGCGCGACCGCTTTATCCGGTGACGTCGAACCCCCAAGAACAACGAGCACCACTGACGAAACACTTTTGTCACTACTTAATTGGCTCCAAGTTAGGCTAACTTGGAGCGGTTGTAACGTCGGCTGAGGTCGCACTTTTAGGAACAAAAAAAAATTGGGGACGAGGGTGGAGGGGGGCTCCCCCCGCCCCCCTCGTGCGCGACCGCTTTATCCGGTGACGTCGAACCCCCAAGAACAACGAGCACCACTGACGAAACACTTTTGTCACTACTTAATTGGCTCCAAGTTAGGCTAACTTGGAGCGGTTGTAACGTCGGCTGAGGTCGCACTTTTAGGAACAAAAAAAAATTGGGGACGAGGGTGGAGGGGGGCTCCCCCCGCCCCTTTCGTGCGCGACCGCTTTATCCGGTGACGTCGAACCCCCAAGAACAACGAGCACCACTGACGAAACACTTTTGTCACTACTTAATTGGCTCCAAGTTAGGCTAACTTGGAGCGGTTGTAACGTCGGCTGAGGTCGCACTTTTAGGAACAAAACAAAATTGGGGACGAGGGTGGAGGGGGGCTCCCCCCGCCCCCCTCGTGCGCGACCGCTTTATCCGGTGACGTCGAACCCCCAAGAACAACGAGCACCACTGACGAAACACTTTTGTCACTACTTAATTGGCTCCAAGTTAGGCTAACTTGGAGCGGTTGTAACGTCGGCTGAGGTCGCACTTTTAGGAACAAAAAAAAATTGGGGACGAGGGTGGAGGGGGGCTCCCCCCGCCCCCCTCGTGCGCGACCGCTTTATCCGGTGACGTCGAACCCCCAAGAACAACGAGCACCACTGACGAAACACTTTTGTCACTACTTAATTGGCTCCAAGTTAGGCTAACTTGGAGCGGTTGTAACGTCGGCTGAGGTCGCACTTTTAGGAACAAAAAAAAATTGGGGACGAGGGTGGAGGGGGGCTCCCCCCGCGCCCCTCGTGCGCGACCGCTTTATCCGGTGACGTCGAACCCCCAAGAACAACGAGCACCACTGACGAAACACTTTTGTCACTACTTAATTGGCTCCAAGTTAGGCTAACTTGGAGCGGTTGTAAGGTCGGCTGAGGTCGCACTTTTAGGAACAAAAAAATATTGGGGACGAGGGTGGAGGGGGGCTCCCCCCCCTCGTGCGCGACCGGTTTATCCGGTGACGTCGAACCCCCAAGAACAACGAGCACCACTGACGAAACACTTTTGTCACTACTTAATTGGCTCCAAGTTAGGCTAACTTGGAGCGGTTGTAACGTCGCATGAGGTCGCACTTTTAGGAACAAAAAAAAAATTGGGGACGAGGGTGGAGGGGGGCTCCCCCCGCCCCCCTCGTGCGCGACCGCTTTATCCGGTGACGTCGAACCCCCAAGAACAACGAGCACCACTGACGAAACACTTTTGTCACTACTTAATTGGCTCCAAGTTAGGCTAACTTGGAGCGGTTGTAACGTCGGCTGAGGTCGCACTTTTAGGAACAAAAAAAAATTGGGGACGAGGGTGGAGGGGGGCTCCCCCCGCCCCCCTCGTGCGCGACCGCTTTATCCGGTGACGTCGAACCCCCAAGAACAACGAGCACCACTGACGAAACACTTTTGTCACTACTTAATTGGCTCCAAGTTAGGCTAACTTGGAGCGGTTGTAACGTCGGCTGAGGTCGCACTTTTAGGAACAAAAAAAAATTGGGGACGAGGGTGGAGGGGGGCTCCCCCCGCGCCCCTCGTGCGCGACCGCTTTATCCGGTGACGTCGAACCCCCAAGAACAACGAGCACCACTGACGAAACACTTTTGTCACTACTTAATTGGCTCCAAGTTAGGCTAACTTGGAGCGGTTGTAAGGTCGGCTGAGGTCGCACTTTTAGGAACAAACAAAATTGGGGACGAGGGTGGAGGGGGGCTCCCCCCGCACCCCTCGTGCGCGACCGCTTTATCCGGTGACGTCGAACCCCCAAGAACAACGAGCACCACTGGCGAAACACTTTTGTCACTACTTAATTGGCTCCAAGTTAGGCTAACTTGGAGCGGTTGTAACGTCGGCTGAGGTCGCACTTTTAGGAACAAAAAAAAATTGGGGACGAGGGTGGAGGGGGGCTCCCCCCGCCCCCCTCGTGCGCGACCGCTTTATCCGGTGACGTCGAACCCCCAAGAACAACGAGCACCACCGACGAAACACTTTTGTCACTACTTGATTGGCTCCAAGTTAGGCTAACTTGGAGCGGTTGTAACGTCGGCTGAGGTCGCACTTTTAGGAACAAAAAAAAATTGGGGACGAGGGTGGGGGGGGGCTCCCCCCGCCCCCCTCGTGCGCGACCGCTTTATCCGGTGACGTCGAACCCCCAAGAACAACGAGCACCACTGACGAAACACTTTTGTCACTACTTAATTGGCTCCAAGTTAGGCTAACTTGGAGCGGTTGTAACGTCGGTTGAGGTCGCACTTTTAGGAACAAAAAAAAATTGGGGACGAGGGTGGAGGGGGGCTCCCCCCGCCCTCCTCGTGCGCGACCGCTTTATCCGGTGACGTCGAACCCCCAAGAACAACGAGCACCACTGACGAAACACTTTTGTCACTACTTAATTGGCTCCAAGTTAGGCTAACTTGGAGCGGTTGTAACGTCGGCTGAGGTCGCACTTTTAGGAACAAAAAAAAAATTGGGGACGAGGTTGTAGGGGGGCTCCCCCCGCACCCCTCGTGCGCGACCGCTTTATCCGGTGACGTCGAACCCCCAAGAACAACGAGCACCACTGACGAAACACTTTTGTCACTACTTAATTGGCTCCAAGTTAGGCTAACTTGGAGCGGTTGTAACGTCGGCTGAAATCCCACTTTTAGGAACAAAAAAAAAAATTGGGGACGAGGGTGGAGGGGGGCTCCCCCCGCCCCCCTCGTGCGCGACCGCTTTATCCGGTGACGTCGAACCCCCAAGAACAACGAGCACCACTGACGAAACACTTTTGTCACTACTTAATTGGCTCCAAGTTAGGCTAACTTGGAGCGGTTGTAACGTCGGCTGAGGTCGCACTTTTAGGAACAAAAAAAAATTGGGGACGAGGGTGGAGGGGGGCTCCCCCCGCCCCCCTCGTGCGCGACCGCTTTATCCGGTGACGTCGAACCCCCAAGAACAACGAGCACCACTGACGAAACACTTTTGTCACTACTTAATTGGCTCCAAGTTAGGCTAACTTGGAGCGGTGGTAACGTCGGCTGAAGTCCCACTTTTAGGAACAAAAAAAAATTGGGGACGAGGGTGGAGGGGGGCTCCCCCCGCCCCCCTCGTGCGCGACCGCTTTATCCGGTGACGTCGAACCCCCAAGAACAACGAGCACCACTGACGAAACACTTTTGTCACTACTTAATTGGCTCCAAGTTAGGCTAACTTGGAGCGGTTGTAACGTCGGCTGAGGTCGCACTTTTAGGAACAAAAAAAAATTGGGGACGAGGGTGGAGGGGGGCTCCCCCCGCCCCCCTCGTGCGCGACCGCTTTATCCGGTGACGTCAAACCCCCAAGAACAACGAGCACCACTGACGAAACACTTTTGTCACTACTTAATTGGCTCCAAGTTAGGCTAACTTGGAGCGGTTGTAACGTCGGCTGAGGTCGCACTTTTAGGAACAAAAAAAAATTAGGGACGAGGGTGGAGGGGGGCTCTCCCCCCCCCCTCGTGCGCGACCGCTTTATCCGGTGACGTCGAACCCCCAAGAACAACGAGCACCACTGACGAAACACTTTTGTCACTACTTAATTGGCTCCAAGTTAGGCTAACTTGGAGCGGTTGTAACGTCGGCTGAGGTCGCACTTTTAGGAACAAAAAAAAATTGGGGACGAGGGTGGAGGGGGGCTCCCCCCGCCCCCCTCGTGCGCGACCGCTTTATCCGGTGACGTCGAACCCCCAAGAACAACGAGCACCACTGACGAAACACTTTTGTCACTACTTAATTGGCTCCAAGTTAGGCTAACTTGGAGCGGTTGTAACGTCGGCTGAGGTCGCACTTTTAGGAACAAAAAAAAATTGGGGACGAGGGTGGAGGGGGGCTCCCCCCGCCCCTTTCGTGCGCGACCGCTTTATCCGGTGACGTCGAACCCCCAAGAACAACGAGCACCACTGACGAAACACTTTTGTCACTACTTAATTGGCTCCAAGTTAGGCTAACTTGGAGCGGTTGTAACGTCGGCTGAGGTCGCACTTTTAGGAACAAAACAAAATTGGGGACGAGGGTGGAGGGGGGCTCCCCCCGCCCCCCTCGTGCGCGACCGCTTTATCCGGTGACGTCGAACCCCCAAGAACAACGAGCACCACTGACGAAACACTTTTGTCACTACTTAATTGGCTCCAAGTTAGGCTAACTTGGAGCGGTTGTAACGTCGGCTGAGGTCGCACTTTTAGGAACAAAAAAAAATTGGGGACGAGGGTGGAGGGGGGCTCCCCCCGCCCCCCTCGTGCGCGACCGCTTTATCCGGTGACGTCGAACCCCCAAGAACAACGAGCACCACTGACGAAACACTTTTGTCACTACTTAATTGGCTCCAAGTTAGGCTAACTTGGAGCGGTTGTAACGTCGGCTGAGGTCGCACTTTTAGGAACAAAAAAAAATTGGGGACGAGGGTGGAGGGGGGCTCCCCCCGCGCCCCTCGTGCGCGACCGCTTTATCCGGTGACGTCGAACCCCCAAGAACAACGAGCACCACTGACGAAACACTTTTGTCACTACTTAATTGGCTCCAAGTTAGGCTAACTTGGAGCGGTTGTAAGGTCGGCTGAGGTCGCACTTTTAGGAACAAAAAAAATTGGGGACGAGGGTGGAGGGGGGCTCCCCCCGCACCCCTCGTGCGCGACCGCTTTATCCGGTGACGTCGAACCCCCAAGAACAACGAGCACCACTGACGAAACACTTTTGTCACTACTTAATTGGCTCCAAGTTAGGCTAACTTGGAGCGGTTGTAACGTCGGCTGAGGTCGCACTTTTAGGAACAAAAAAAAATTGGGGACGAGGGTGGAGGGGGGCTCCCCCCGCCCCCCTCGTGCGCGACCGCTTTATCAGGTGACGTCGAACCCCCAAGAACAACGAGCACCACTGACGAAACACTTTTGTCACTACTTAATTGGCTCCAAGTTAGGCTAACTTGGAGCGGTTGTAACGTCGGTTGAGGTCGCACTTTTAGGAACAAAAAAAAATTGGGGACGAGGGTGGAGGGGGGCTCCCCCCGCCCCCCTCGTGCGCGACCGCTTTATCCGGTGACGTCGAACCCCCAAGAACAACGAGCACCACTGACGAAACACTTTTGTCACTACTTAATTGGCTCCAAGTTAGGCTAACTTGGAGCGGTTGTAACGTCGGCTGAGGTCGCACTTTTAGGAACAAAAAAAAAATTGGGGACGAGGTTGTAGGGGGGCTCCCCCCGCACCCCTCGTGCGCGACCGCTTTATCCGGTGACGTCGAACCCCCAAGAACAACGAGCACCACTGACGAAACACTTTTGTCACTACTTAATTGGCTCCAAGTTAGGCTAACTTGGAGCGGTTGTAACGTCGGCTGAGGTCGCACTTTTAGGAACAAAAAAAAATTGGGGACGAGGGTGGAGGGGGGCTCCCCCCGCCCCCCTCGTGCGCGACCGCTTTATCCGGTGACGTCGAACCCCCAAGAACAACGAGCACCACTGACGAAACACTTTTGTCACTACTTAATTGGCTCCAAGTTAGGCTAACTTGGAGCGGTTGTAACGTCGGCTGAGGTCGCACTTTTAGGAACAAAAAAAAATTAGGGACGAGGGTGGAGGGGGGCTCTCCCCGCCCCCCTCGTGCGCGACCGCTTTATCCGGTGACGTCGAACCCCCAAGAACAACGAGCACCACTGACGAAACACTTTTGTCACTACTTAATTGGCTCCAAGTTAGGCAAACTTGGAGCGGTTGTAACGTCGGCTGAGGTCGCACTTTTAGGAACAAAAAAAAATTGGGGACGAGGGTGGAGGGGGGCTCCCCCCGCCCCCCTCGTGCGCGACCGCTTTATCCGGTGACGTCGAACCCCCAAGAACAACAAGCACCACTGACGAAACACTTTTGTCACTACTTAATGCTCCAAGTTAGGCTAACTTGGAGCGGTTGTAACGTCGGCTGAGGTCGCACTTTTAGGAACAAAAAAAAATTGGGGACGAGGGTGGAGGGGGGCTCCCCCCGCCCCCCTCGTGCGCGACCGCTTTATCCGGTGACGTCGAACCCCCAAGAACAACGAGCACCACTGACGAAACACTTTTGTCACTACTTAATTGGCTCCAAGTTAGGCTAACTTGGAGCGGTTGTAACGTCGGCTGAGGTCGCACTTTTAGGAACAAAAAAAAATTGGGGACGAGGGTGGAGGGGGGCTCCCCCCCCCTCGTGCGCGACCGCTTTATCCGGTGACGTCAAACCCCCAAGAACAACGAGCACCACTGACGAAACACTTTTGTCACTACTTAATTGGCTCCAAGTTAGGCTAACTTGGAGCGGTTGTAACATCGGCTGAGGTCGCACTTTTAGGAACAAAAACAATTGGGGACGAGGGTGGAGGGGGGCTCCCCCCGCCCCCCTCGTGCGCGACCGCTTTATCCGGTGACGTCGAACCCCCAAGAACAACGAGCACCACTGACGAAACACTTTTGTCACTACTTAATTGGCTCCAAGTTAGGCTAACTTGGAGCGGTTGTAACGTCGGCTGAGGTCGCACATTTAGGAACAAAAAAAAATTGGGGACGAGGGTGGAGGGGGCTCCCCCCGCGCCCCTCGTGCGCGACCGCTTTATCCGGTGACGTCGAACCCCCAAGAACAACGAGCACCACTGACGAAACACTTTTGTCACTACTTAATTGGCTCCAAGTTAGGCTAACTTGGAGCGGTTGTAACGTCGGCTGAGGTCGCACTTTTAGGAACAAAAAAAAATTGGGGACGAGGGTGGAGGGGGGCTCCCCCCGCCCCTTTCGTGCGCGACCGCTTTATCCGGTGACGTCGAACCCCCAAGAACAACGAGCACCACTGACGAAACACTTTTGTCACTACTTAATTGGCTCCAAGTTAGGCTAACTTGGAGCGGTTGTAAGGTCGGCTGAGGTCGCACTTTTAGGAACAAAAAAAATTGGGGACGAGGGTGGAGGGGGGCTCCCCCCGCACCCCTCGTGCGCGACCGCTTTATCCGGTGACGTCGAACCCCCAAGAACAACGAGCACCACTGACGAAACACTTTTGTCACTACTTAATTGGCTCCAAGTTAGGCTAACTTGGAGCGGTTGTAACGTCGGCTGAGGTTGCACTTTTAGGAACAAAAAAAAATTGGGGACGAGGGTGGAGGGGGGCTCCCCCCGCCCCCCTCGTGCGCGACCGCTTTATCCGGTGACGTCGAACCCCCAAGAACAACGAGCACCACTGACGAAACACTTTTGTCACTACTTAATGTTCCAAGTTAGGCTAACTTGGAGCGGTTGTAACGTCGGCTGAGGTCGCACTTTTAGGAACAAAAAAAAATTGGGGACGAGGGTGGAGGGGGGCTCCCCCCGCCCCCCTCGTGCGCGACCGCTTTATCCGGTGACGACGAACCCCCAAGAACAACGAGCACCACTGACGAAACACTTTCGTCACTACTTAATTGGCTCCAAGTTAGGCTAACTTGGAGCGGTTGTAACGTCGGCTGAGGTCGCACTTTTAGGAACAAAACAAATTGGGGACGAGGGTGGAGGGGGGCTCCCCCCGCCCCCCACGTGCGCGACCGCTTTATCCGGTGACGTCGAACCCCCAAGAACAACGAGCACCACTGACGAAACACTTTTGTCACTACTTAATTGGCTCCAAGTTAGGCTAACTTGGAGCGGTTGTAACGTCGGCTGAGGTCGCACTTTTAGGAACAAAACAAAATTGGGGACGAGGGTGGAGGGGGGCTCCCCCCGCCCCCCTCGTGCGCGACCGCTTTATCCGGTGACGTCGAACCCCCAAGAACAACGAGCACCACTGACGAAACAC
The DNA here is from genome assembly GCF_016920785.2 of Ixodes scapularis. Taxonomy (NCBI): domain Eukaryota; kingdom Metazoa; phylum Arthropoda; class Arachnida; order Ixodida; family Ixodidae; genus Ixodes; species Ixodes scapularis. The sequence continues at coordinate 85,170,200 of NW_024609868.1, read as the reverse complement.
TTTTGTCACTACTTAATTGGCTCCAAGCTAGGCTAACTTGGAGCGGTTGTAACGTCGGCTGAGGTCGCACTTTTAGGAACAAAAAAAAATTGGGGACGAGGGTGGAGGGGGGCTCCCCCCGCCCCCCTCGTGCGCGACCGCTTTATCCGGTGACGTCGAACCCCCAAGAACAACGAGCACCACTGACGAAACACTTTTGTCACTACTTAATTGGCTCCAAGTTAGGGTAACTTGGAGCGGTTGTAACGTCGGCTGAGGTCACACTTTTAGGAACAAAAAAAAATTGGGGACGAGGGTGGAGGGGGGCTCCCCCCGCCCCCCTCGTGCGCGACCGCTTTATCCGGTGACGTCGAACCCCCAAGAACAACGAGCACCACTGACGAAACACTTTTGTCACTACTTAATTGGCTCCAAGTTAGGCTAACTTGGAGCGGTTGTAACGTCGGCTGAGGTCGCACTTTTAGGAACAAAAAAAAATTGGGGACGAGGGTGGAGGGGGGCTCCCCCCGCCCCCCTCGTGCGCGACCGCTTTATCCGGTGACGTCGAACCCCCAAGAACAACGAGCACCACTGACGAAACACTTTTGTCACTACTTAATTGGCTCCAAGTTAGGCTAACTTGGAGCGGTTGTAACGTCGGCTGAGGTCGCACTTTTAGGAACAAAAAAAAATTGGGGACGAGGGTGGAGGGGGGCTCCCCCCGCCCCCCTCGTGCGCGACCGCTTTATCCGGTGACGTCGAACCCCCAAGAACAACGAGCACCACTGACGAAACACTTTTGTCACTACTTAATTGGCTCCAAGTTAGGCTAACTTGGAGCGGTTGTAACGTCGGCTGAGGTCGCACTTTTAGGAACAAAAAAAAAATTGGGGACGAGGTTGTAGGGGGGCTCCCCCCGCACCCCTCGTGCGCGACCGCTTTATCCGGTGACGTCGAACCCCCAAGAACAACGAGCACCACTGACGAAACACTTTTGTCACTACTTAATTGGCTCCAAGTTAGGCTAACTTGGAGCGGTTGTAACGTCGGCTGAAATCCCACTTTTAGGAACAAAAAAAAAATTGGGGACGAGGGTGGAGGGGGGCTCCCCCCGCCTTCCTCGTGCGCGACCGCTTTATCCGGTGACGTCGAACCCCCAAGAACAACGAGCACCACTGACGAAACACTTTTGTCACTACTTAATTGGCTCCAAGTTAGGCTAACTTGGAGCGGTTGTAACGTCGGCTGAAATCCCACTTTTAGGAACAAAAAAAAAATTGGGGACGAGGGTGGAGGGGGGCTCCCCCCGCCTTCCTCGTGCGCGACCGCTTTATCCGGTGACGTCGAACCCCCAAGAACAACGAGCACCACTGACGAAACACTTTTGTCACTACTTAATTGGCTCCAAGTTAGGCTAACTTGGAGCGGTTGTAACGTCGGCTGAGGTCGCACTTTTAGGAACAAAAAAAAATTGGGGACGAGGGTGGAGGGGGGCTCCCCCCGCCCCCCTCGTGCGCGACCGCTTTATCCGGTGACGTCGAACCCCCAAGAACAACGAGCACCACTGACGAAACACTTTTGTCACTACTTAATTGGCTCCAAGTTAGGCTAACTTGGAGCGGTTGTAACGTCGGCTGAAGTCCCACTTTTAGGAAAAAAAAAAAATTGGGGACGAGGGTGGAGGGGGGCTCCCCCCGCCCCCCTCGTGCGCGACCGCTTTATCCGGTGACGTCGAACCCCCAAGAACAACGAGCATTACTGACGAAACACTTTTGTCACTACTTAATTGGCTCCAAGTTAGGCTAACTTGGAGCGGTTGTAACGTCGGCTGAGGTCGCACTTTTAGGAACAAAAAAAAATTGGGGACGAGGGTGGAGGGGGGCTCCCCCCGCCCCCCTCGTGCGCGACCGCTTTATCCGGTGACGTCGAACCCCCAAGAACAACGAGCACCACTGACGAAACACTTTTGTCACTACTTAATTGGCTCCAAGTTAGGCTAACTTGGAGCGGTTGTAACGTCGGCTGAGGTCGCACTTTTAGGAACAAAAAAAAATTGGGGACGAGGGTGGAGGGGGGCTCCCCCCGCCCCCCTCGTGCGCGACCGCTTTATCCGGTGACGTCGAACCCCCAAGAACAACGAGCACCACTGACGAAACACTTTTGTCACTACTTAATTGGCTCCAAGTTAGGCCAACTTGGAGCGGTTGTAACGTCGGCTGAGGTCGCACTTTTAGGAACAAAAAAAAAATTGGGGACGAGGTTGTAGGGGGGCTCCCCCCGCACCCCTCGTGCGCGACCGCTTTATCCGGTGACGTCGAACCCCCAAGAACAACGAGCACCACTGACGAAACACTTTTGTCACTACTTAATTGGCTCCAAGTTAGGCTAACTTGGAGCGGTTGTAACGTCGGCTGAAATCCCACTTTTAGGAACAAAAAAAAAATTGGGGACGAGGGTGGAGGGGGGCTCCCCCCGCCTTCCTCGTGCGCGACCGCTTTATCCGGTGACGTCGAACCCCCAAGAACAACGAGCACCACTGACGAAACACTTTTGTCACTACTTAATTGGCTCCAAGTTAGGCTAACTTGGAGCGGTTGTAACGTCGGCTGAAATCCCACTTTTAGGAACAAAAAAAAAATTGGGGACGAGGGTGGAGGGGGGCTCCCCCCGCCTTCCTCGTGCGCGACCGCTTTATCCGGTGACGTCGAACCCCCAAGAACAACGAGCACCACTGACGAAACACTTTTGTCACTACTTAATTGGCTCCAAGTTAGGCTAACTTGGAGCGGTTGTAACGTCGGCTGAGGTCGCACTTTTAGGAACAAAAAAAAATTGGGGACGAGGGTGGAGGGGGGCTCCCCCCGCCCCCCTCGTGCGCGACCGCTTTATCCGGTGACGTCGAACCCCCAAGAACAACGAGCACCACTGACGAAACACTTTTGTCACTACTTAATTGGCTCCAAGTTAGGCTAACTTGGAGCGGTTGTAACGTCGGCTGAAGTCCCACTTTTAGGAACAAAAAAAAATTGGGGACGAGGGTGGAGGGGGGCTCCCCCCGCCCCCCTCGTGCGCGACCGCTTTATCCGGTGACGTCGAACCCCCAAGAACAACGAGCACCACTGACGAAACACTTTTGTCACTACTTAATTGGCTCCAAGTTAGGCTAACTTGGAGCGGTTGTAACGTCGGCTGAGGTCGCACTTTTAGGAACAAAAAAAAATTGGGGACGAGGGTGGAGGGGGGCTCCCCCCGCCCCCCTCGTGCGCGACCGCTTTATCCGGTGACGTCGAACCCCCAAGAACAACGAGCACCACTGACGAAACACTTTTGTCACTACTTAATTGGCTCCAAGTTAGGCTAACTTGGAGCGGTTGTAACGTCGGCTGAGGTCGCATTTTTAGGAACAAAAAAAAATTGGGGACGAGGGTGGAGGGGGGCTCTCCCCGCCCCCCTCGTGCGCGACCGCTTTATCCGGTGACGTCGAACCCCCAAGAACAACGAGCACCACTGACGAAACACTTTTGTCACTACTTAATTGGCTCCAAGTTAGGCAAACTTGGAGCGGTTGTAACGTCGGCTGAGGTCGCACTTTTAGGAACAAAAAAAAATTGGGGACGAGGGTGGAGGGGGGCTCCCCCCGCCCCCCTCGTGCGCGACCGCTTTATCCGGTGACGTCGAACCCCCAAGAACAACAAGCACCACTGACGAAACACTTTTGTCACTACTTAATGCTCCAAGTTAGGCTAACTTGGAGCGGTTGTAACGTCGGCTGAGGTCGCACTTTTAGGAACAAAAAAAAATTGGGGACGAGGGTGGAGGGGGGCTCCCCCCGCCCCCCTCGTGCGCGACCGCTTTATCCGGTGACGTCGAACCCCCAAGAACAACGAGCACCACTGACGAAACACTTTTGTCACTACTTAATTGGCTCCAAGTTAGGCTAACTTGGAGCGGTTGTAACGTCGGCTGAGGTCGCACTTTTAGGAACAAAAAAAAATTGGGGACGAGGGTGGAGGGGGGCTCCCCCCCCCCCTCGTGCGCGACCGCTTTATCCGGTGACGTCAAACCCCCAAGAACAACGAGCACCACTGACGAAACACTTTTGTCACTACTTAATTGGCTCCAAGTTAGGCTAACTTGGAGCGGTTGTAACATCGGCTGAGGTCGCACTTTTAGGAACAAAAACAATTGGGGACGAGGGTGGAGGGGGGCTCCCCCCGCCCCCCTCGTGCGCGACCGCTTTATCCGGTGACGTCGAACCCCCAAGAACAACGAGCACCACTGACGAAACACTTTTGTCACTACTTAATTGGCTCCAAGTTAGGCTAACTTGGAGCGGTTGTAACGTCGGCTGAGGTCGCACTTTTAGGAACAAAAAAAAATTGGGGACGAGGGTGGAGGGGGGCTCCCCCCGCGCCCCTCGTGCGCGACCGCTTTATCCGGTGACGTCGAACCCCCAAGAACAACGAGCACCACTGACGAAACACTTTTGTCACTACTTAATTGGCTCCAAGTTAGGCTAACTTGGAGCGGTTGTAACGTCGGCTGAGGTCGCACTTTTAGGAACAAAAAAAAATTGGGGACGAGGGTGGAGGGGGGCTCCCCCCGCCCCTTTCGTGCGCGACCGCTTTATCCGGTGACGTCGAACCCCCAAGAACAACGAGCACCACTGACGAAACACTTTTGTCACTACTTAATTGGCTCCAAGTTAGGCTAACTTGGAGCGGTTGTAACGTCGGCTGAGGTCGCACTTTTAGGAACAAAAAAAAAATTGGGGACGAGGGTGGAGGGGGGCTCCCCCCGCCCCCCTCGTGCGCGACCGCTTTATCCGGTGACGTCGAACCCCCAAGAACAACGAGCACCACTGACGAAACACTTTTGTCACTACTTAATTGGCTCCAAGTTAGGCTAACTTGGAGCGGTTGTAACGTCGGCTGAGGTCGCACTTTTAGGAACAAAAAAAAAATGGGGACGAGGGTGGAGGGGGGCTCCCCCCGCCCCCCTCGTGCGCGACCGCTTTATCCGGTGACGTCGAACCCCCAAGAACAACGAGCACCACTGACGAAACACTTTTGTCACTACTTAATTGGCTCCAATTTAGGCTAACTTGGAGCGGTTGTAACGTCGGCTGAGGTCGCACTTTTAGGAACAAAAAAAAATTGGGGACGGGGGTGGAGGGGGGCTCCCCCCGCGCCCCTCGTGCGCGACCGCTTTATCCGGTGACGTCGAACCCCCAAGAACAACGAGCACCACTGACGAAACACTTTTGTCACTACTTAATTGGCTCCAAGTTAGGCTAACTTGGAGCGGTTGTAAGGTCGGCTGAGGTCGCACTTTTAGGAACAAAAAAAAATTGGGGACGAGGGTGGAGGGGGGCTCCCCCCGCCCCCCTCGTGCGCGACCGCTTTATCCGGTGACGTCGAACCCCCAAGAACAACGAGCACCACTGACGAAACACTTTTGTCACTACTTAATTGGCTCCAAGTTAGGCTAACTTGGAGCGGTTGTAACGTCGGCTGAGGTCGCACTTTTAGGAACAAAAAAAAATTGGGGACGAGGGTGGAGGGGGGCTCCCCCCGCCCCCCTCGTGCGCGACCGCTTTATCCGGTGACGTCGAACCCCCAAGAACAACGAGCACCACTGACGAAACACTTTTGTCACTACTTAATGTTCCAAGTTAGGCTAACTTGGAGCGGTTGTAACGTCGGCTGAGGTCGCACTTTTAGGAACAAAAAAAAATTGGGGACGAGGGTGGAGGGGGGCTCCCCCCGCCCCCCTCGTGCGCGACCGCTTTATCCGGTGACGACGAACCCCCAAGAACAACGAGCACCACTGACGAAACACTTTTGTCACTACTTAATGTTCCAAGTTAGGCTAACTTGGAGCGGTTTTAACGTCGGCTGAGGTCGCACTTTTAGGAACAAAAAAAAATTGGGGACGAGGGTGGAGGGGGGCTCCCCCCGCCCCCCTCGTGCGCGACCGCTTTATCCGGTGACGTCGAACGCCCAAGAACAACGAGCACCACTGACGAAACACTTTTGTCACTACTTAATTGGCTCCAAGTTAGGCTAACTTGAAGCGGTTGTAACGTCGGCTGAGGTCGCACTTTTAGGAACAAAAAAAAATTGGGGACGAGGGTGGAGGGGGGCTCCCCCCGCCCCCCTCGTGCGCGACCGCTTTATCCGGTGACGTCGAACCCCCAAGAACAACGAGCACCACTGACGAAACACTTTTGTCACTACTTAATGTTCCAAGTTAGGCTAACTTGGAGCGGTTTTAACGTCGGCTGAGGTCGCACTTTTAGGAACAAAAAAAAATTGGGGACGAGGGTGGAGGGGGGCTCCCCCCGCCCCCCTCGTGCGCGACCGCTTTATCCGGTGACGTCGAACGCCCAAGAACAACGAGCACCACTGACGAAACACTTTTGTCACTACTTAATTGGCTCCAAGTTAGGCTAACTTGAAGCGGTTGTAACGTCGGCTGAGGTCGCACTTTTAGGAACAAAAAAAAATTGGGGACGAGGGTGGAGGGGGGCTCCCCCCGCCCCCCTCGTGCGCGACCGCTTTATCCGGTGACGTCGAACCCCCAAGAACAACGAGCACCACTGACGAAACACTTTTGTCACTACTTAATTGGCTCCAAGTTAGGCTAACTTGGAGCGGTTGTAACGTCGGCTGAGGTCGCACTTTTAGGAACAAAAAAAAATTGGGGACGAGGGTGGAGGGGGGCTCCCCCCGCCCCCCTCGTGCGCGACCGCTTTATCCGGTGACGTCGAACCCCCAAGAACAACGAGCACCACTGACGAAACGCTTTTGTCACTACTTAATTGGCTCCAAGTTAGGCTAACTTGGAGCGGTTGTAACGTCGGCTGAGGTCGCACTTTTAGGAACAAAAAAAAATTGGGGACGAGGGTGGAGGGGGGCTCCCCCCTCCCCCCTCGTCCACAATTTTTTTTTTTTTTTTTGCTAGGCGATTAAGTATGGTGTGGGGAGAGTCAGGAGACTACCCAATCAATATTTTGCTACACAGTCACGCATATTTTTAATAAACCGGAAAGAAAAGCTGAACTGCTCGAAACCGAAACATGAGCGCGGAAGCTCATGGCCGAGATACGTGGACGATGTGTGCCGAGGTGGAGGGAGAAATGTAGAGGAGGAGAGAGATGCCGGAAGTCACGTGGCTACACCCGACCGCGCTTTTCTTTTTTTTTCCCCTTTTTTTGGTGTGTGAAGTAGACAAAGACGACGACGGAAGCTGTGTGCAGCGTTTGTCGTGCGATTGTTTCACACTTACATCCCTTTCGCGCGATGTTCTGCGCTTGAAGATCGATTGGCCAGTACTACGGACGACATTTCCGAAGTAGCGGCCCACGTCCGTCGCAACGTTGGTCCGTCGTGCGCCGCCACCCCGGCGTCTAGCCCGCGGTACGTCGTCATATTGAGAATGACGTGTTACGTGTACTTCCTGTGATCAGTGCAACATTTTTTTTTCGATCAACATTTTTGCAGTTATTTGGAGGTCACAAAAATGGGGTTCGTATTCTTTTATATTCTTAATATTTAACGTGCGTCTTAGGTGGCCCTCGACTTCGAATATATTGTATTCATAGTTTGAATACCACGGGGCCATGAAAAAGAAAGGAAGCTCGACCGAAACTGACTAATTCTCGACCGGCTGTTTTCGGGCAGAAAGAAAACGAATTTCATGCCACAAATCGTGTTCTGTGTAGTAGGGTTCTTATCGATCATGTTCAAATAAAAGCCTTGGCGTGCCTACCCAGAAAACATCAAACGTCCCGGGGGCATCCCAAAAATGCGCGGACGTCTCACGTCCCGAAGCCGACGTCCGACTGACATCCAACGGACGTTTCAGGAAGGACTATTAAAAACACGCCCCTGCGTGGATGTGATCAGGACATGGAATATACGTGCCCAAATCCACAACCGCGCATCAGAAAAAACATAATAATAACTCCATATATTTATAATTTACAAGTGCATTGATTCACGCGCTTTCACTGTACACGTGTTCGATGTTCGTATTCGTTATGTTATAGCCGCTCAATTCTTCAGTGTGGCGAACAAGTTGAGCGGCCTTGGTCGTGTCGTCGTTGTGCATTGTGGCCGCAGTCCAGTGGCGTACTCCTACTCGAGGAGGTTAGTGTAGGCCTGACTTTGGCGTTTGCCGCAAAGTCCTAAAGCTGACCGATCCACAGCCGTCATCATCACTAGCGTCATCGGTTTCGGTTCAGCCAACGTTGGGCTCAGCAGGCAGTGTGTTATGGCTTTGGACGTGATCTTACAGTGATTTTGTATCACTATACATTCTTAAAGCAACGATTTCTTTTTATTTTTATGTACTTTGGTAACGATAGTCTTAGTCATTCAAGCATAGCTTTTAATTGTCATCACTGTGCTACCATCATCATCATGAACTAAACAATGATGGTGACATGTTCACGTGGGCATGTCAACTGAACTTGAATACCAGCGGGACTTTGAAATCCTGCGACCAGGTGCTTTCACCTTTTGCATGAAATTAGCCTTGCTTCTCAATGTATTTATTAGCTTTTCTCGAACAATAATTAAACATGAGAAAGATACACGAAAAGGGGGGATGGACAACGATCGTCCGTCCCCTTTTTCTATGCATCTTCCTCGTGTTTAATTACTGTCACCATCACACTCGTTTTGTACTTAATTCTTGAACATTGTTCACTTATTTCTGAAGTGGCGTTAGTTTGTTTTGTGGCGTTATTTTGTTTAGTGGCGTTATTTTGTTTTCGTTCACACTTGTAGTGGAACGCGTGCTGTGTGGGAAACTGACAAAGCAGCCATGGCTAGAGAACGTAAGTACTATTCTCTTTTGCTTGGAGATACTTCATGGTCATATTGTCCTACATGATTCTAGGTTGAGCAGTGAAAGTGTTTCGGCACTTCCATCACTCGAAGAGGCCGTCGATTTCAAGAAAGAAAGAAAGTCGAGCGAGGTTCGCAGGCTTTAAGTGGACACGCCATGGTTGTTGTATACCGATATCAACAGCTTATCAGCACGGCATTCGTGCGACACAGCACGTCACAGCTTCTGGAGATTGCTGCAAAATAAACCAGACACCGGATCGGCGGGGTACACTTCTCAGGTGGGATGGTGACGCGGAATTTAAAGTGCCTTCGTTTAGCTTATGCCTTCGGTTAGCTTATCAGCACGTCCGTCGTGCGACACAGCTGAGTAGCAGCACTGAAATAGTAGTTAATTTATTTATCTTTTTTCTAGTCATCTATGAAGCTGCTCAGTCGCGTGCTCATGTGTAGTCGTCATGGATGTGGCCCCAACACTGGTAAGATTTGTTTTTAAATACTAAAGTGTTCGCGTCCTCTGCAATAAAATCTAAGCTGAAAACAGCACTCTAAAAGCTCAGATGCCCGTAACTGTCCTGGTGAAACATCTCAATTTAAAGCTGCGTGGTCTTACATAAACCTGCAACAAGATGGTATGTTTTACATCTGTAGGTGGGATTGCCTTGTGTTTTTCTAACCTTGAAGAGGGAGCTTCTGGTAAACCTCAGAACGGGTGTGCCGACGTTTCACTACGAGACCTAGCTTCTTCAGCGCCTTGTTGTATACAGCTCGGAATTTCAGTCAATTGGCAATTAGTAAATCGGCAGTTGCTGAAATTACTCTAGCATTGCTTAAAAACGAGCCGTCTCGTGGCGACGTCTAGTTTAGGGAGCACGGTATCTAGAGAAGCGGTTGTGTGACCTGATAAGATGAACTCGATTCCATTATGGGTTCCAGATAATAGTTGGCAAGTTTCCGGCGAAAAGCTGGCCTTTACGAAAATCATTTTATCGTGGATCGAAGGAACGTACTTACGAAACAAAACGTATGTATTGGAAGAGCGCATAGGTGCAATTTGTAGTACATTATAAATAAAATAATAGCCAGATGTGCAGTTCCTTAAAGCAGGGACATATGTGCCAAATATCAACCAGAAGACGCTCGAAAATGTTAACCCCAAGAAAATAGTTTCCTACCTTTTTTGACCACCAAACCACTCGAGGGTATTCGCGGTATTTGCTATTTGCTGGCCGTGCATATTCCATCGGCTCTAAAATAGCGTGCAGCAATTCACCTTTTCAGAAAAACTCCGGTTCGAGATTTTTGGGCAGGGAACGCGCGTGCACACCACGAGTGCTCTCGGGAGATTTCGCTTGAAAGCATACCATGGTCGCTCGTGAATCCATGGAACGCGACCATACGTTTTTATAGCAGAAGCTCTGGAACCATGATTTTTTTAAAGAAGTTGACTGTTCGGATAGTCGTCCGACTTTCGGCTGGCTTTTCTCGGATTTATTCGCTTTTTTTCTGCCGAGGGGTTTCGCAATGTTGACAGTATTTGAATTCGCCTATGTCGTCTGCATCTTTTTTTTTTTTTCAACTAAATTAGCTTTTTTTATTAATTTTTTTAATTATTATTCAGAACTTGGTAAAATTTTACGTAGTTTTTTTATATATATATATATATATATATAGAAGTAGAGCAAAATAAGAACGAATGGAAACGAAAGTGTCTGCACGAGCGGCCTGAATGACCTTGTTTTCGATTTTCATCTCGAACCGGGCCGCGCGGGTATCGTCTCGCGGTACTTTTCCGAAGTTCACCGTGTAAATTTCCAGCGTGTGTCGTGTTTGCCTCATTGAACGCACCGAGCACGTTGACAGTTTCTTCGTCCACCTTTTTTTTCTTTCTTTTTTCCCCTTCCCGCGGGAATAATTGTGGTGCTTGTTTTCTTAGGAGGATCTTTCATCCGATGCGTGTCGTAAGGATTTCTACAGTCTCTCTCGCTTTCGGCGTGTTCTGAGTGCATTTCTGAGTGAAATCAAAACCCAAAGAGAAATCAGATAAAAAGAACGGATACGCCGCAACCCCGGTGCTCCGCTATCTTAACGAAAGGTCTCTCATTCACAACAAACAGCGTCGGAATTTTGGGGGGAATAGGCTTCCGAGCGCCCATTGCCTCATTTCGTCGGAATTACGTTGAGAGAAAACAATTCCGCCCAACCGACGAACATCTCTTAGGGTTTTATAAAAAAAGAAAAAGGTCAAGGAGAACGAGACAAAACGGAGAGGGGAATTTCTTTCGGGTCCGGCTAAGACCTTACCTTATTGAGAGAAAACAAAAACATGGCCGATATGAGACATATTTTATTATACCATACGTGATAGAAGCACATGGCATATTACACGTATGTTTCTCACTGAAGAACGCACGGGTCAATTTTATGTTCGACCATGATTGTCTATCCTACATTGCCTGTAAGATGGCGCATAAATGTTATTGTTTTCTTCCACTTTTCCTTAAGGGAGATTCACTCTCTGGTTACTAAATGGGCAAACTTCGCTACACAATCCTGAGTTTCGGAAGTGCACGAGAGTTTATTCTCTTGGAGGTTCATTATTAAGACGTAATGATGGTCATAGGGTCCCTATATGGTTCTCCTAAAAGCGCTGCAGATTTTTAACAAAATCCAGAAATATGACCATTTTGACTGTTTTGAGCGCATTTTCAGGTAATTTTTAAAATTAACGTTACTTAGAGAAGAATCTGGAAAAACGCATAGCAGTATGTACTAAGGGTTTCTCCAAACTTAATTTTGGCACTACGGCGAGAAGAGTACATGTTGTAGTATTTGAGTATTTGTCTAAATAAATTTTTCAGGGCGGATTTTTTTTCTTTTTTATGTTCAACGAAATGGCGACACCAGCCTAAGGTGACCTAAAGAAGAGCATGGACTTCTGCCTCCGCGAACTGCAGACGTGTCCGTGCAGCGTTTCACAAACCTTTTCTGCTAACCCTAACGGCCGGGAACGCGACAGAACAGCACACGACAAAACAGCACGCGACAAAACAGCACGGTCAAAACAGCACGCGTCAAAACAGCACAGCGTCAAAACAGCACGGCGACAAAACCGCACGCGTCAAAATAGCACGCGACAAAACAGCACAGCGTCAAAACGGCACAGCGACAGAAGAGCACGTGCCAAAACAGCACGGCGTCAAAACAGCACAGCGACAAAACAGCACGCACGTAGCAACTTTGAGCGCGCTTTTCACCTCTCTCTACGCGAATAATTTCGAACATCCTTGACCCTTTCATTTATTGTCGCTAGGTTATAAAGGAATTTATTGCCTATTTCGGTGCTTACCAAACTCCGCAAGCCGGAGACACCCCCACGCTTTTCACGAGACTACAAGAGTCAGTTTCAATGATTCAATGATGAGTACTCGTGTCAATCAACATAATAAAATGTATGCTGAAACTAGCTAAACTGAAATCCATAAAAAAATACTCAGGGCAGATATTGCTTCGCGACCCCCCACTGGATCTGTCGAACCCAGTTTGGAAGGCACAAAGGTTGGTAGTAAACAACAATTTCTAGCACAACAGGAGTTAACGATCGGCATTCAGCGAAAAGCATTCCCGTAAGGTGACAGGCGGAACGCTTTAAACAATTAAATGCAATTGTTCTAACCTCCTTTTACAGCGAAGCTGTTGTTGGTACGTTTGTCGGATTTTGCCGTGTCGTTGATAGTCAGAAAAAATAGGGTCGAAGGTCAAATGTACTCATAACATCAATTGCCATTGTGTTCATCGGCTTCGCTGACCAAACATGTCAGCAAGGATGAATGTCAATCAAGTTTCGTATCTTAATTCAAATGTAGTGGGGATGAGTGTGTCTTATTCCGCAACCGCTTAGTTTTACAGCCGCAATTAACTGTGAACCTCATGGACGATTACATTTATAGCGGAGTCTGCAAAGTGAATGAAAACATATTTGTGACAGCTCCTTAAAGTTAGAGATTCATCGTACGCTGGCAACCTTTTTGTAGTTTTGACGCTGACATGAAGGTCTTGCAAATAATGCGCCCCGTAAGCGAGAGTTTAGGTATTTCCGCAGAATATAAGAATAATTCCCAAGATGCTCACTTAGTGAATTCACCATCAGTCGTTCGCTAAAGTACGCGATATGTCCTTCTTTGGTTTGGCACGTAAATTCCCAGACGCTACTTTAGCAGCATATTTATACTGCTAAAAGTCTTCTGGCTACCGATTAACATCCACCATAGAAGCAAAAACAAACTTGGAGACAGAGGCAAGAGTAAAAATGATGTCGTGAAGAATACACACTTGCGCGTCAAAATTAGCGGAACTGCTCGAGAAATAGCCAGAATACGCACCAGTGGGCCAAGGAGCTTTCATTTAATTTTCATTTTCATTTGCTTATTTGTTGTGCTACAAAATTTGGGTAAAAAAAATTAATATCTGCTCCACTGAGGGTGTGCGCATCGAGTGTACTCCTTACTCCGAACTTGCTCCCAAGAGAACGGATTCGACAAATTGGCCGTCGACGAGTTGACTTTCGACGAATCGGCCTAGACCCTCCATGCCTTTACCGTGCCCAGTTTTAGACATGCACGTTTTCGGCTTAAATGGATGCTGAACCGAAATATGGATTCCACAGAACACGGCGGCAAAAGCGTGCAATGGGATGCTACAAACACCAGAACATCACTTATACAGCGATGCCTTAAACAAATAATCGTATTTTTCAAAAAAAAAAAAAAAAAAAAGGAGGCGCATTTGACAGATATGTTTACATCTTGTTTTTCCGAGAAGGAGAGATGGAACGGCCTCGCGTCTTCTCCGTTTCGCCGCCTTAATGGGGACAAAGCGAAGAGAGGAGGAAATGAGATATCTTGACGTCACGCGCCCCGTCGGCCCGGTTCAAACTCGACTTCTTTTTCCAAAAATACGGCCGTCCATTTGAGATATCGCCTTACGAGTAGTGTTGTAGGGACTGTAGCGTCCCGCCTACATCTCCTGCATTCTTTTAAAATCCATATTTCGGTTCACCATTCCTTTAAACCAAATGAAACCGGTAAAGATAATGACCGGTAAAAGTACGCCGAATTCATTTTTTTTCAAATTCAGTTTTAATTGAAAAAGGTCCGAATTTTTTAGGGCGTTTGGGGGGGTGGGGGATGTGACTCATTATATTGACCGTATGGCCACTTCCTTTCGCAGTTTTCAGCTTGTTTCCGAGATCAGTTCAACTTTTAACAAAAGCTCCGGGGGCGCAGGGGTTTTCAGAACGAAATCTGTGTTTTTCACCTGATAGAGATTTGTGTTCCGAATTCTTTGTTCAAAGACGTGTGTTTAATCGTGAACTGAACAATGAAAATTAAGGGCGTCCGTAAATGCCGCACATTTTTTTAACACCCCTAGCTTCCGTCCACTAGAGAAGGGCATAAATACGATTGTTTTATTGTCGTTTCTATGGTCGGCGCGAATTTACCACCTCCCGCAGTTGTGAAAGTGGAGGAAAAAACTCACTGAGTACAATGCTTGGAAATGTCTGGATTTTGATATTTGCCTCTCCGACCAAAGTGGTAGTGAAGCTCATGTTCGTTTTGTGTACAAAACAAATACGAGTACATGACTATAATGACAGATCACGATAGGGTCCCAGTGCATCTTGCAGAACATGTCGTGTCGGCTGCCACAGACAGAAGTCATTGCTGTCCGTCCCCCCTTTCTATGTATCTTCCTCATGTTTAATTACTGTTACCAACACGCTCGTTTTGTACTCAAGTAAACCAGTACCTGGTTTACTCACTAGACATTTAAACAAACACTTTTAAATATTGCATTCTCGTCAGTAAACTGCTTTTCGTCAATAAACCGAAAAAACCGAGAAGTTTATGAGTCTACAAATATTAACCGCAATAAACCGAAAACTTCTGTTTAGAATAAAAACCGAAAAAGTACGCCGAATTTCAAAATATAAAAAAACACGAAAACGCCAAACCCTAGCTATATTGTCAAGGTCCTGTTTTGACACTGTGCTGTTTTTTCGCGGTGCTGTTTTTACGCCGTTCTCTTCGGTCGCTGTGCACTTTTGATGTTGTGCTGTTTTGTCGCTGTGCTGTTTTGACGCTGTGCTGCTTTGACGCCGTGCTGTTTTGGCACGTGCTCTGCTGTCGCTCTGCCGTTTTGACGCCGTGCTGTTTTGTCGTGTGCTATTTTGACGTGTGCTGTTTTGTCGCGGTGCTGTTTTGACGCTGTGCTGTTTTGACGCGTGCTGTTTTGACCGTGCTGTTTTGTCGCGTGCTGTTTTGTCGTGTGCTGTTCTGTCATGGTGCCCTAACGGCCCTCTCCCGCCCTGGTGGGGCCCTTCCCGGACTTCAGCAGTCTAGAGAGTCAAATCGGTTTAATGCCCGAAACCATAGCGGACTATCACAATGATTTCCCGGCCTCGTTAGGAACCGTACTGAAGGCACCCACCGGCAAGCTACGCGCCGACTCAAAGACCCGCGCCATGTGTAAAGACATCACAAGCCGCTACCCACCCCGGAGAGCTGCAGAGAAAATGCCAACTAACCATTATTACGAGGCAGTGCTGAACAAAATACTCGATAAAAGTATTTAAGCTACGTTACTAAATACCTGCTTCATAAAGTATTTAAAATGCTACTCAAGTTACTTTCACTGTAAAGTATCTTGAATGAGTATAAATACAATTAGAAATGTAATTCAGTTACTTTTGAAGATACTTTCGCATTCTGTAATTTGTATCAATGTCAGTGACAAAGACAATTATACAGATGCGCAAATCTTGGTTACCAGAATGGTTTATTAGCACGCAACAAGACAAAACTGGAAAAAAAAGTATCGTAGGGGCTATTTTATGCAATGCAACTATAAGGAGCAGGACATTGTCACGAATGACAAATGATGAGGCAGCGAATAACTGAAGAAACTAAAAGTTTAATGAGGAAACTTGCGCCCAAAACAAAGTATAAAAGGGTAGCGTCGCAGGCGTCGATGACGGCGAAACAGCAGGATCGAGCGCTGGGTCGAGACTCACTCCGAACCACCACTGGGAGCACGTTTTGTTCCCGCGTGGGTTTCTGGAACATTCGGCGTGGAATGTTCGGCTCGTAGAACATTCGTAACTCGATCAGACGACAAGGTTCTAGAACTTACGAGAGTGTCAGGGTGAAAGAATAAATAAAAGGGGAGTCCGCTCCCTGGTATGGAACTCGGAGCCTCCGCGCGACAGCCAAGCGCGGTAAGCATTCGGCCACGTGCTCGCTGGGCAACGCGCGTGGCAATATCACTGATTGACGTTACAAAACATTTCTGAGACAACAAGAAAGAGGCCGTTTTAGCTATTGGGGAGGAGATTATACAGGGGCCTTAAAGGAGATCAGACCGTGGCGCCTCAAGCGGTTAACTTTAGAGCTACATGGATAGGAACAACAAATACGATGACTCAGCGCTCAGCTGACTTAACCGAATGCGGCGTCAGCGTTCGGCTGGAGTTCGTGTTCTTCGGTGAGGGGGAGGACGGGCTCTTTTGTTACCACTCCGGCCTGCATGAACAATGCAGCATGCACGGTGCCCAGCTCAGCACAAAAGCCCAAGTGGGTCAAGCTCGTATCTTCAGACGACTGCTTTCGGGAGAGATCCGGCACTTAACGTCACTTCACTAATTGTTGTTATTTTTCCATTACACTGTGCCCCGCGCTCTATTAAAAAAAGATGACATGAACATGCCGACAAGGCCTGTGGGCATTTGCACAGGCCTTGTGTTGGGTAAACATCGAGGTGTGGGGATGACAAACGGGTCAGAGCGCCTCGCCAATAGTGACATCACTCAATATCACATCCTGCACCGCACCTTAAACGCATCGTTTAACTATAATCCATATTTTCTATATGGGAAGTTCACTATAAACGAACTTGGGATACGGATATGAGTGAATGGACAACAAAGAGAACCCACATAACAGCCACGGCAGTGATCTCACCTTCTTTTATTAGGTCGCGTTCAGAAAGGCCCTTTACGTTGGGAGACGCTTTGTTGGCATTTTGAGAGGTCATCCAGTTCCTAGTTCGTTTTCTGTCCTGTTCTCTGCTTATCAATGTTCGCTTACAGACAGTGGTCGCGAGAGCAATGGGTGACGGGCTGACGAGAAAAAGAAAAGAAACTAAAGAAAACCTCGGTTTTGCCCTAGCGGGGTCAAATATACAAAAAGCAAAACAAAAATGTCTTCCTTTTTGTGTCCACTTCACATTTTCTTTTATTTGTTATTTTCTTGGCACTCAAGTCTGCATTGTTGTCGTATGTCGTTTCCCGATCTGCGTTGCGACTCAGGGTGGCATCTTTACTTCCGTAAAACCACGCCTCTTGTTTGAGGATTTTTTGGGGGGAAACTTTATAGAAACAAAAGGCGCCTTTGGGAAAGCGAGGGAAAAACCTTCATTGTGCGAACTTTGCTGTGAAATCTGAGCCACAATCGGCACAACAGCGATGTTTTCACGAGCTCCATTTAAGTCATCGGAGCTTATCGGAGCTAGCAAGAGGATTTGGTTGCTCGAAAGAATGTTTACGTTTGCTTGTGCCACGCTTACGCCACTTCATACCGAAAATCTCGGAAAATGGCGGAATATTAAAAATGTATTTGAGATAGTGAGTACAAGATACTCGGAATTGTAATTAAAATAGAGTATCAAATAGTCTCGATCAAAGGTATTTGCAAGATACCAAGATACTTCAAAAAATATTTGAAATAAAGTATCTTGAGTAGAGTATTTGAGACAGGCACAAGTCTGTTGCCAGATCAGACTATTTCCGCCCTGGTTCAACAGCAAGATAACGTATTTCTTTCGACATGAAAAGAGAACGCCGGACAATAAAGGAGTTCATGAAGAACAAAGCAATGATAGAGGCTTTCTTCGCAAACAAAGCCCTTTTCAAGAATACTGGAAAGCAAACCAGATGTCGATGAAATGCTAACGCAATGCAAATCGCCGGCAACGACTCAAAATGACCTGACAGGGAATGACATGGAAAGACCCAAGACACCATGCCAGTTAGTATTAGCGAAACAGCACCGTCCAACTTCGAGAAAACGGAGGAATTCGGATTGGAAGTGAATTATGGAAAGAAACGGTCGTACTTTTATTTCGTACCAATTGCGAGAAAGTACGCCAGCTGAGCAGAAATCCCCGACATAGACGGCAGTCCTGAAGCCAACATGCAAGGAAAGCATGAACACCTTCAACGGCAGGGACATTTTTCAAGCCGTGGGGAAGGCGGGGAATTCAAAACAAAGATGCATGGAGCATTAAGATGAATGGACGGACCAACGTTCATTCATCTTAATGCTAAATCTAACACCATTGCGATAACCACAAAGAAATGCTTCTCACAAGCAAACTCCTTACGATCGGCCAAATCGACAAACAAGAATAAGGCTACGAGGTAAAGCCATATATGGCACTTTCAAGCAACCAAGTACGCGATGTAATTTACTTACATGAAAGTAACGTCCAAGAAACCTTATTTTTTCCTGGAGGGGGTCGACTGTCGAACGCGCAAGATTGTCGCAACCCGACCCATTGGACCATCAGGCAGGACGATTTTTATTACATTCGAAAAAAAAGCGATTCTCAAGCACCTACACTTCCTGTGCGAATTAGAGTCACTAAATAAGGCTATGCTTTCAGAGTACCGAGACTCCCAAACAACGCGTCTGAAGCGCGACAGGCGCCGCCATCTTGAGTCTACGCGCAGATGGAGGAGTGACAGTAGCTGAGCCAAGCCGAGCTGTAGCCGTCGCCTGCGCCAGCTGCCGCAGCCGCAGCAATGGCAGCGAATCACGGTCGTGTTGTTGAAGAAGGAAAAAGCGCGTGCTGAGCGACGGACTTCAGCGTGCGCGCGCAGTAAACAGCAAAAACAGCAGAAAGCAGCGGATCGCTACAGCCAAGATGGTGACGCTGAACAAACGCGATGATGATGATAGCGATTCACGTGACTGCCGCTGTCCAGTGATGCCGCGGCGAACCAGAATATTGTTGAATAGAGCGATTGTATTGTCGGCAAAATGCCAAAGAAAAGGAATGCGGTACTCTGAAAGTGCAGCTTATTTAGTGACTCTAGTGCCAACCTCCTAGCGTGGCTGAGTACAGGCCCCGGCCTCTCATGTGCTTTAAGTGCCATGAAATCGCACCCGAATCGAACGTTTGCCCGAGCACCACCAAGCGCTGCGACAAATCTAGCCGCATAAACGGAAACATTGTGAATTGCGAGCTGGAACCAAAATGCAACAACTGCGGCAGCCCTCACGTTGCGACAAGCAATGACTGCCCAAGAGGCGAATTCTCCCGAGATAATATCAAAAGAAGAAGTCGCACACATCAAGAACCCAGCCAGAATGGGTACTGGGAGGATTAGAGAACACAGAAACGAAGACAGAGAAATTAAGAACTTCATCCGTACAAGGCGCTTGGTCTTTGCTGCTTAAATAGTTTACAAGCACGCCTCCCATGACGTTCAAACGGATCCAGGAGAGGAATTTGCCACCCGAGAATAATACGGCAATAAGCAAGCAAAAAGACATAACAATGGGAAATAAGAAACCAAAAAGTGTCAAAACTCCTTAGATATTACAATCGAATTTCAGGGGCTTCCACAACAAAGCCGCGGAATTCAGGGAGAGGTTAGACATGATAGGACAATAGAAGCCACACGTCATAATTCTACAAGAAGCCGACACTGAGAATCTTATTGCGAGAGGTTACACCACCTTCACGCAGCCCAGAATAACCTCAAACTCCCGCAAAACAGCAGATGGCAAGACCGGAGAGCAGAATGTACGGACTCGCAACCATTTAAATAATCACCAATATACCCCAGACACAGCTGGACACATGCCAATTATGCAACGCAACCAGGGAAATCGTTGGGGTCAAACTCCGCATCAGAACCGACGATTTCAATGTTTACAATGCTTACATCTGACCAAACAACAAAGAAGGATATGATGTCGACTAGATGGACGCGCTCATACAAGACACCAGGCCAACACTGGTCGCGGGGGACCTAAACGCCCCACATGTCAAGTGGGGATGTAAGAAAAGCAACCAAAGTGGAAACAACTTGTTGAGAAAGAGTGAGCAGCTGGGTCTGCTACTTAAATAACCAGACACTCCGTCTAGGACCAGCTTGAATTCAAGACAAGGCGATACCAGTCCGGTAATGGGCCAACAAGAATTTGAAAGCATCATGGCAAACAAAACCATACCCTATGAACAGCGATCACCTGCCCATTATCATAACGCTACGCATGAACACTTCAGTGAAGAAACAAACGCAGTTCATCAAATGGGATGATTTCCGTGCAGCCCTAGTAGACCAGACTTCTGAAAATCTCAACACAAGAATCCAAAATGCAGTAAATTTGGCGAAACAAAGGCTTACTCGGTAAAGGAAGACTCCCCCACGCCTGACTTGTACCTGCTAAACTTATGTACAAGGCAGGCTAGAGGCACTCCAGAGATACCGCAAAAACAAGCGTAATAGGAATCTCAAGGTGAAGCTAAACCTAGCCACGGCCAGGGCAAGGACGTACACCTTGGAATTGAGTCGACGGAAATGGCGCACACGTTGCACTTCCTTCGGAAAGAAGACCGGGCTTAAAGAGGTATGGCATACGCACCGAGGCATGAGCGGTAAGACAAGGACCAAAGCGACGGGCTCAAACCTAGCCTTGAGGCTGGGAGTGACAGCAGAAGAACTGGCTGAGGCGGCTGTGAACCATTTCTTCCCGCAATCTTCAACGCCACCTTCGGAGCGATGCTATTAAATTGAACACACCCCGAACACAACGTCATTGGACTCTTCACCATGGGAGAACTGCAAGTCGCTCTCAGCAAGGCGAAGTGCAACACCGCGCCAGGTTCGGACCAAATCAGCATCCCAGCGCTCACGAACCTCCTCAACAAAAAAATGCAGGAGCTTTTAGACTTGTACAACCAGATAGGGAAGACTGATGAATGGAAAATCTCAACAGTCATACCAATTACTAAACCAGGAAAACCCAACAACGATATTAGAAACTTAACACAAATTTTCATCTCCTTTAGTTTATGTAAGGTTTTCGAGCGAACGGTCTTAGTCAGAATCACTTAAATTCTGGGGCCCCAACCAGAATTCTGGAGGTTGAAAACAAGCTCCACCCGATGCAGACTGGATTTCGCCAAGATCTATCTACTCAGGACAGTTTGGCGATGATGCACAGGGATAACAAAGCTCCCCCCACCCAACAGCCCGAAACATCGTCGCAATTGACATCAAGAAGGCTTTTGATTTAATTCCACACGACACAGTCATCTGAGGGGCCAGAAACAGGGCGCTTTCACGAAGAATTATGAACTTTATAAAGACTTTTCTTTGCAAGAGGAACTTTCAAGTCCACATAGGCAACACCAAAGGACCGCGCTCCCTCAAGACAACATAGGCGTACCCCAAGGGGCAGTGGTCTCACCTACCCTCTTTAACATAGCGATGGCAGATCTCGCACACGATCTTGAAGAAGGAGAAATTGCCCAATCTACTATGTATGCGGACGATGTGACCCTCTGGGTCAAGGAAGAAACCACAAGAAACACGCCTGCACGAGGACCTTGACGTTGGAATCAAGTTCACGCTGAAGTCCAAAATGAGCATATCCGCTTTGAAAGTCATATACACGGTGGTAGCAGATAAAAACTGGGGAAAGCTCAGGATAGAGGATATCGTCCACTTGTACGTAGACGGCGCCCGGACACAAAGACAACCCAGTGTCAAGATACTGGGTCTCACTATCAAGCTGGCTAAACCAAGTAAAGTCTTAATGGAAACAAGGCCTCAACCTCATCAAGTGGTTCACCAACAAGGCATAGAGAGCAGATAAAGGAACCCTCAAGATCATGGTACAAGCACAACTTGCATCAAAAGCGCTACACGGTAAAAACTATCTCCGCTTACCCAAGGTCAGAAAGGGAAACTAGAAACCCTCAACAAAGCAGTAATACAGGTGGTCACCGGCCTCCAAAAGTTTATACGTATCTCCAACCTACAGAAAGCAGCCCAGATCAACTCTGTGAATGACCTGGCAGAAAAAGTTCTTGTGAGTTGGCGACTCCGGCTTCAAAAGACATAGCCAGGAAGAATAATTCTCAACATCGTGGGTGAAAGAAGCTTCCCAATACCAAGCATAAAACCACCCCCTCCCTCGTGGGGGGATAAAGTGGTGGTGGACAACAAACCGACGCAAAAAACCCAGGGCAAGGAAAACGCCGAAAGGAGAGAGAGCACGACGAAAAGGCACAAACGTGAAGCAGATGTGATCCCCAGGTGGGAAAATACCGGAATCATAAACGCCGCACGGAACAAAGACGGGACTACCGTACTGGCGTGGCACTCAACCAGAACCGATACCGCTGTAAGTTGTTCCCCCCCCCCCCCCCTTCCCAGCAAGAGCCTGAAAACAGCAGAGCCTCATGACCAGACATGTACGTAATCCGTTACAAGTAACGAAATTACTTGTAATCCCTTACATTTATCAGTAATTTAGTAACGGAATAATTACATATTTTCTAAAGTAATTTTAAAGTAATTCCCTTACATTTTTGACGTAACGAATTCCTTGTAATCCGTTACACTTGTTTGTCAGAACCAACCCCCCCCCCCCCCCAATCTAAATAAAGTTTTTTTTTTTTTTTTTAATTTTTGTAAAGTTGAGTGCAGTGACACTGTCACGCGAATCGACCAGCGCAAAAGGAGGCTTGGCACTCTTCAGTTCCGCAAAGCCTTTTTTTGCAACACCAAGCCCCTGAATCTACCTTTTTTTAGACCCTAACATCAATGTAAAAAAATCCAAATAAACAATTATACAAAAAAAAGGGGGGGGGGGGGAGGCAAGTTATTTCCGCTTTTTTTAGTCCCTTTGTTTTTTCTTTGCGATCGAAGACGGGGAGAAGGGGGACACCAAGTGACTGTGCGCCCTTCGAGAAGCTCGAGGCGATAAGTGCACTGAAAAGAATTAACAATGTCCTTCTCGGTTATAGTGAACCATTTTCATTATGTCACAACACGAGACAACGCTCCGTCTGCCCTACCCTTTTTCTGAGTCAGCTTTTTGCGAGCACTTAGGAAATGGTAATAGTCTTCCTTTCTTCTTCTTCCTATTTTGCCCCAGCAGGACGCATCTTATCTCAAGCAGATATTTTTACAAATAAAACATAATGGTGGCTGACGTAGACTTGATATTCTGGGCCATATCTGGGCTTGAGGAGAGAGTGAAATTCGTGAGTATTTCACTCTCTTTCAGTATTTCATAGCGCGGCTTACTTAATACTCTGCCCTTCGCTGCCCGTGGCATCAGCGGACGTCTATCTGGAGAACACCGGAGTAAACTACAGTCGGTCCGTTCACCGTGCGTTTTTGAACGGCACCAAGAAAGGTACACACGGCAAACGTGCGTTTACATTTCATTGTTTTAACCGATGTTCTAATTAATTGTTGTTATGAGTGTCCTTCTTTTTCTTTTATTACTTATATTTATATACTGGAAAATTTTTTATTCACCAACGTCTCAAGTGAGGCTCAAACTGTTTAGAACCAAAGGAACAAGAATATCGAGCCAACCCTTATTTATTATTTAATTATCACCTTACTGTTTTGCTATTGATGACTTCTACAGCTTCGCGATTCAGACAATGGAGAATTTTAATAAATCGGTCCATTGACTTCGCCGCCGTCTTTGCGTATGCATCATATCGTTATCGGGTACCGTTGTCGCGGGTATCGGAGGTATCGGAAGGATCTACTAAATCTCTCGAATAGCAGGCAACGGCTGCAACGACGGAGCTTTGCTCTACCTTCAAGGTAGTTAGTGCTTCCTTTGCTTCGCTGAAAAAGCTCAATGCAGAGCATGAATCATTCGTGAGGAGCAATATGGCACTACCCTCCCGTGCCTCAGCTCAAATGGTGTTCAGAGTAGCAGTCGACATATTGAGTAAGAAATAACGCAAAATGTCTGACGAGACTTTCGAAAGCCAGCTGTTGCTCAAAATACTCAAGATCATTAAATAGAACAGGTGTCAACAATAAGAACTTGAATAACCCTCTTCCCTTTGTTTTTTACTTGAGGACAACAATGTAAAAAAGTAACGCCACAAAAGTAACGGATTACTTTTGGGGGTAACGGTCAGTTACTTTCATAGGAGGGTAATTGTAATTGTAATAAATTACAATTGAGCCTTGAGTAATTGTAAATGTAATTCCTTACTATTTTTCAGTAACGTGTACAAGTCTGCTCATGACATCCACTGGGCACTCGACGGCGAAAGCTTGCAGGACAGATCACAATGCATATGCATTTTCACTGATACCCAGAAAGCAGTAAGAGAATGCAAAATGATAGACAGCAAAAACAATGTTGCAAAGGAAATCAAGAAGGTAGCAAAGATACTCAGATCAGACATATGTGCCGTCAAAATTGCATAGATACCGAGACATCGAGTCATCCCGGGCAACAAGGAAGCCCACGAGTCCATGCGGAACGAGCTACAAGCACATACCTCCGCACAAGGTGTTACGAACCGTTTAAGCCAAATCTCACCAACAGGGCTAGACCCAGATGAAATAAAAGAAACCGAAAGAAGCGAAGTAAAAGCATGGTTGGCGGCCCTTCTACCTGCGGAGGACAACCCGCTCCCACCACGGTATTCCAGATGAAAAACGGTACGCGTTCGTCGCATAGCAACGAACATGGCAATCACACCATTGCTACCTAGAATATTCTATATACCGACATCCGACGACGACCCTGGTCCCGTCCCCAACTGTACAACATATCGAGTCCCGGCCACCTGCAGACGCCTCATCTCGGAATGCAGAGCCACAAACCAAGAACGACAAGAAGCTATCTTCAAACTCGCACAAGATTTACGACCTATACGGTATGAAGACTGGGTAACCCCCAGACAAGAGCTCTAACAAACAAAACAAATCATGAACTTGCTCCTTGGCTACGTCAGGTCAGCAAACTTGACACAGTACATGTAATCTCGTCCCTCTACCCCATCCAACTTTCCATCTCCCATCACCGCCAAATAAGATGACACTAGTCAACCTATCGTGATTTTCCTTTCCTATTAATAACCGAATACTACTACTACTAAGAAAGAGCATTTGTAGTTGTTTTCTTTTCTCAAGCTCGCATGGACGGCGTCTCGCGGCACGGGTTTGCCTCCAGGACCAGTTTTGCCCATCGGCGAGATTTTTCCGTCGTCACTAGTGATGGGGCGAAGCTCCGGTGGTTTGGTTTCAGACTGTTTCTGAAGATTCCTAAACTTTAGGGACGAAATTTTGGTTGTTTCGAAGGTTCGGCAGCTTCGTCACTATCTTGGCAGCATGGCGTTGTTTCTTCTGGATTTGTGGGCTTTGTGCGTTTTGAAGACCCTAAACCTTGAATGATGCAAACCAATATTCGATCAGTCTTTTTTTTTTTTCTGCGTTATGGCAATACATACCCGTTTGCCCGAGGTGTGTGTGTGTGTGTGGGGGGGGGGGGGGGAGGGGGGGGAGGATCTTCGTAGATCCTACGATCCCGTGCTGGGGCTTGCAGGCGCGTCTACCCATCTAGCGCGTTCTCGACCTGTGCTTCAGGTGGCTGTCATCTGACTGCAAGAGCTCAAAAAGCGAAGCTCGAAAGGCACCCTGCAGATTTAACTCGGTGTAGATACGCGCGCCTCTCGCGGCGGCGTCGCCAGTACTCATCGGGAAGCGACCTCGGCAGTCGCAGCTCGACTGCATTGGTACACCGGTGAGTGTTGCAAGGTCGACATGCCTGCCTGAGCTACAGCAAATTACACATAAGCGTTGAAACGCCGCGCGGCGCCCAGTGTGTCAAAAACACTTGACCGCAAAATTCCGTCCCGCGACGCACATACTTCCTGGGCCACCATTGGCGCCGAATGTAGAGCAACTGGCTGTACTTCGCTTCAAAACGCACTATTTATGCCCAAAACGTAAATTATTCGGATTAAAAATAAAGCAGATGAAGCCGGCGCAAATGTTATTGTGCTACCATTATATTACAAACACAGTAATAATGTAGAAAAGAAACATTGCCGCAAAACGTGTGTACAACACTAGCAACGCTGTGTTTGCTTTTCTACCCAGCCAAGCTGAAAAAAAAATCGAAATCATTCTAATGAATAATTATGTAAGACTGTATAATCATCCATATAGAAATTCAAATGCAACGCGCCGAACTTCGCTGAGACAACTGGAGGCGCGCACGGCGTATCAGTCCTGAAGAAAACATACCGCGGAACGCATGCTGACCCCTGAACGCCGCGTTTGGTGGTCCGAAAAGGCTCAGATTGAACAAAAAAGACTATCGGAAATCGCTTGCATGAGATGCGACCACCTTTGATGACAACATGGCACTTTCGTTTGAAAGAACACGGAGATGTTTTATTGACTTTATACCAAGGAAGTGTCACCGAATGCAATAGTTATCGGGTTTTATGACCGTGACATTGCAATGAGCAGGGACAAAGCGTTTCTCCCGAGCTTCATAAAAACATCATTCATTAGAGTAAATACCTACCAACGCAGTCCAAAATACTAATCCAGCAGAGAAATTCCGAAACACACAACACGTTTCTTCGTCTCCCGGCGGCATCGAATGGCTCGCTCGTCAAACCTGACGACGCCAAAGGTCCCTCCGGGATAAAGTGCACCGTCTCTGCACACTCTCTACATCCCTCGTGTTAACTCCTTCGTCGGCTGTGGCAATAACATTCCGGCAAACAGATTCCCCTCCTTGAACTCAAACCACCAACACCAAACCAGTCTCGCTCGTAGTCATAGCGCCGCTTGTCGGCTCCGTCGTTGTTGTTCGTGAAGACCCGCCTGTTGCCAGCTGAGATGGTGATTTCACAACATTTTTCGTGTCACCCCTGGGAGATCAATAATCTCGCAGGCGGTTAGAACGTTCTCACGAGAGCGTTTGAGACGCACACAGCACCGAACTGAAACCAAACCGATGAAAACGGGCCCCGCGGGGCGCCTGTTTTCATCGCTCATGTACCCTGCCGCGCCTGCCGCTCTCCCGATGCTGCCTGAAAAGGGGCCGCGCACGGAGCTGCTCGCTAGGGCATCGGTAGCGGCTCTTAGCGGACGCAGGATGCCTATGGTAAAGCTCTCTGGCAACTTGTGAGTGTCCAAGTGTCAGAGCTTGTGGGGTTCCTTATACGGAGGTCGCTCTACTAATAATCGCCGCCCGATCGGTATGCGTTTCGCTCGTCACCCAGGGTGTGACATAACACAACGAGAAGACAGCGAATGGGTTTACTGTACCTCCTGGTTGCCCGTCGTTCAGAGCCGGCAGTCCGGACCCGCCGACCCTTGCTGTCGCCCGTCGATCAGAGCTCGCCGTCGGAGTCCGTGTCCAGGCCTGCGGATCGTCCTTCCTACGCCAGCACTGCGTATGCTAGCTGTCCAGGGCTATCACAGCCCGAGTCTCTCTGCAGAACCACCCCGGGATTGTAGTGGCCTAGGCCAGATGGCCAGGGCTCACCGTTTCCACCGGCCCGGACTTCGAACCTCGCTGGTGGACCGCTCCGGGGTTCGCCATGGGCCAGGCCAGGCAGCCCGGCTCCGACGTTCCCGCCCAGCTCCGGCCTCGCTCAGCACGCACTGTCTCGCGCCAGCTCGTGACTTCTCCGCCGACCGCCTATCACGTGCCCTCTGCCTCGTCTTTCACCCTCGGCTCCCACAAGCTCTGGGCGCAATGTGTGAACCTCTCGAATATTTCGATTAGGAATCACGGTTGACTGATTGGCGATTTCATTTACGCTCTGCAAACACGCTGCCAGTGGTCTTCAGCAAAGCATTTTGTGTGAAAGGCACCTAACTGTGATGCACGAGCAATAAACGTCTTCGGGTAAGCAATATATTAGTATATTTCTGAAAAACTACAAATAAGTTGCATAGCCACTGCAGAAGATAGTGACGGGAAATGAAGCAAACCAATTGTTAATCTGTACTGCGCAAGTAGCTTTAGCTTCGTGAAGGGCTGCCACCGCCATTTGTTTGCAATCATCATCATCATCATCATTTATTTTCCTTGAGGGCCCGTGGGGCATTATACAAGGGGGTGGCAAAAGAACAAAAACAAATCGAACAGTAAACACAGTTATAACACTGTAAGCTAGCTAGCTAGGTTAGATAAAGAGAGGGTAATGGCTTCAACAAATATAGTATAGTATCATTAATAGAAACGATGTTATGAGGTAGTGAATTCCAATCCTCGATAGCCAATGGTAGTGTGGAAGTCTGGTGAGAAACAGTTGATGATCGAATTGGACGTAATTTACATAGGTGATCTAGACGCGGGAAAATACGATGGGGAGGTGATAGCAGTGATTCTTTGAGGTGGCTATTGTGATAAAAATTTCGATGGAGGAGAGAGAGGCGTGATACTCGGCGGCGAAGGGAAAGTGAATGAAGGTTAGCTGATTGGCGTAATCCTGATATGCTGGTATATGGTGAGTAGTTGTTATAAATAAAACGAAGGGCTCCGTTTTGGACGGATTCTAGATTATTTGCAAGGTAGGACTGCCATGGGGACTATATAGATGAGGCGTATTCTAATTTCGATCTTATAAGAGTAGTATACGCTAGTCGTTTTACGGAGGGTGTAGCAAGTTTAAGTTAACGGCGCAAGTATCCGAGAGAACGGTTAGTATCAGAAATAACAGAAGTTATGTGAGTAGTCCATTATATGTTAGAGGTGAGATCAGGGGCGGATCCAGACCTCCATTTTAGGGGGGTGGTTCCTTGGTGTAAAATGGCGGGGGGGGGGGGGGTGTTTATATTTTTTGTGGGGTTATCGTTTTTACTAAACTCTGATAACATAATATAGATCTTGAGAGCTTTTGTATCGGTTGACCTGTCGGGGATGAACTCTTTGAATTAAAACCTTTCAGGTGACCACTCTTGAGGTAAGTATCTAGAAAATTGTGGTGGCACTATCCTTTCTGAAACTTGGGTTTCAGACCGACACTACGTGAGCAGTCGATTTAGGGCAGCTTAAAGGGGCCATGAAACGAATTTTGGGTTGGGATGAATGATTTTAAATTGGGTCTTTACTAATCGCATATCGTTTAGTTGGCCAAAAGGAAGAGGCTGGAAAGTCAAAAGCCAGCTTTTCGGTACGAGCGTTTGAAAATAGAGCGGACTATTTTGTACCTTCTTGCCTTCAAAAGCTCTCCGCCTTTTCACTATGATAAATCCGCGGTTCCAAAAGCGCGTCACCGGCGCCAAACTGACGTCAGCAGAGCCCAGCTCACGCAATGGACACGAGAACTGCGTCACTCGGACGTATGCGCTCATAAACAATCAATCCGTCCACGAGTATTTGGATTCGCGTTCGTGGCCAATGAGTGCCCTGACGGAACTTATTGACACTGGGGAATGACAAGTTCTATGGTGTGCATAAAAAGCACGGTGGAAGCTAGGAGTCATTGCACCGGTGCCGAAGGAATGTCACGACCACGGGATTTCACAATTCGCATTTGAGTTGAGGATTAAAGCTAAGGAGGAAGAAGTAGGAAAATCGTTTCATGACCCCTTTAAAGACATTGCCTTGGCAGACATTCTGGTTGGAGCTAGTGCTCAACTGCTGCGGCAGCGGGAGGAGCGGCTTAAATCAATGGAGCGAGTACGTTGCAAACAAGCAACAAAAATGGCCCGGCGGCTTCGACGCTGCTCGCGGCGTCAAAACACTAGGGAGTTTTCGTAGATCGTTTCCGCCGTCCCGCAAGGCCCTCCGCAACCCGCTACGATAGCGGGAACTACACAGTCAAGGCTATCAGCGCGCAGGCGCAGTAGCAACTTCTTCTTTGCGGAGGGCTTAGCGGAGGGGGCAGCGCGGTCTACGAAAACTCCCTACTGTCGACGCAGCGGGCGAAACGAACGCTGCCAGGCAAGTTCGTCGGTTGTTCGCTTATATATATTTGGAATGTCCAGAGCGCAGCACATGCGGCATTGCCAACCCAAACTCGTGTTTTCACGTGTTCTGGATGCAACTCGAGAGAACGAAAGTGAATAATTGTTGAATAGGTTTGAAAGCATGTTGCAGTTCGGCAACTATACGCCTCGCAAGTGGGCTCATTTTCGTCTTCTGCGCATGAGAAAGGAAGTAGCGGTGACGTCAGAACGCCGAGCCCTGATTGGCTGATCGCGACCCCCTATCTCTGCGTCGTCTGCTCCTTTGCAACGTCGTCTGCGTCTGTCTTACCTTTCCTGCGACTTTCGGAAGTGCAGGTCTTTACGAGCGAGCTCGACTTCGCCTTTCAGAGAGGGCAGACGAAATAACTCAAGCGGTACGTTGTTTTTGTCTAGCAGACAACTAGCAGACGCGCATCAAGGAGGGAAGTCGAAGGACTCACTGGCGAGGTGTCCCGAGGCGCCGAGGTTTGTTTGCTAAGAACCGAGAGGGGGTGAGCGTGTTTACCGCAAGTTCCTTCCCAAATACTTTTTCCCTCCTTTCGTGTGCGGCGAGAGGTTGGCGCAGTTAACGTCGTCTGCTTTACGTCTGCTAGTCAAAGCGATGGCTGCTTTACCTTTCCTGCGTTTGTCGGAGATTCACCGCTTTTTCATCGGCGAGAGTCACCGTTGCCTCGGGATACAAGGAGATAACAAGAGGAAGAAACTGAGCTCTTAATCTAAAATTGAGATCAGCGATCAAAGTATAATACGGGAAGGGTTCATAAGGGTCGCGCGGGCATATTCCATTCAGCACGCCAGCCGGTCGTGGGCAGACGGTCGCCGAGTCGCGGAGTGGCTGCTAGGCCTAACTGCCCAAGCTCGCTTGGTCGCGTTCGGTGGAATCCTGGCCGTTGGAGCTTTTCCCGGGTGTTTGTGGATCCAGCGTTCTTGTTCGTCGTGGTCTGTTTCAAGTCCTTTTTACTTTTTTCTTGCTGCTTGAAGTCGGGATGCGTGAGAAGCGCACGTAGAAAAATGAACGTTCGTGGGTCGTCACTACCGCGACGCTGTTGGCCATGCTGATTTGATCGTAAGAAGTGCGTAAGACAGCTTCGGAGCTGTCGTAGGATTTCGTCGTAACCTGCGCAAAACTTACGAAAATTTCGTTTCGTGAATACGAATTTGCTCTTAAGTTTTGTCTTACCCACATTTTTGGCATAAGGTCGTTTCGTGAATCTGGCCTCTGCACTTCCGAAAGTCGCAGGAAAGGTAAGACAGACGCAGACGACGTTGCGAGCAGACGACATTGCAAAGAAGCAGACGACGCTCAGCTAGGGGGCTGCGATCAGCCAATCAGGGCTCGGCGTTCTGACGTCACCGCTACCCCCTGCGCAAGAAGCAGACGAACTTGCCCTCCGCATAACTTTTAAACTTAGACAAGACCTTAAACCAGCAATGGATCTTTCCAAATTATATTCAATTCCACTTCATCTGGATATTTTCTGTATGAAAGGAACACTTACTCGTTCCTGGGTATTTAGCTCATTCGTCAGGGTCGAGAGGACAGGTGCAGAGATATGATGGGGCAGAGCGATTGTCCGGTCGGCGAATCTCAACTGGGCTAAAGGCCGATCACGACTGCAGCATGGACATTTGGGAGTCGGTGTTCACTCGAACGGGCACAGGCACTGTCTATTTAATAGCGAGTTCGTTTCACGGCACTCGTGCCCACGCGTGCCCACTCGCAGCGTAGAATGGGTTCGTTTCGGCCGGCACTCCACGAGTGGTTGCACTTCGTTTCAGCGCTGACACCCCACGCGTGCATGCACTCGCTGCACCGAGAAAATCGGGAGTGCGCCAAAATGCAATCCCGTCATGCCTCGCTCCGGCAGGGCCGGCGAGGAGCGGGAGCTGACGACGAGGGTTCGTCTGCTACAATGTGTCGCGGAACCGAACGGAAAAAAAGTAGATTTTCCGATAGAAATCGCGTCCCGCGGGCCACGAATTCAAACTGGAGCTTGAATTGTGAGCGTCTGCTGTTTCCCGAAGGGAGCAATTGACAACCCGTGATTTATTTGCAGGTTTTAAATCGCTCTGTTGCCGTACAAACGCTGAAATATACCAGTGTGTAAAGGAATGCTCAGAACAAACGTAAGAGCGGCCCCCGAGATATCTATCACCATCCATTTGCGGGTGAAAAATGTAACATTTGTCGACAAAACTCCCCCTGCAGAAACCTCCGACTGCCCAATAAGCATCAGAGAAAGCTAAACATAGGGACTTTACCCGAGGCTTGGGCAATATCATCATGTTTCACGTTTACCTACGTCAGCTAACTTGCCCCGTCGTATTTTGTTCGAGAAAGCTCTCGTTCTCGACGCCCTCACCAAGGCTAATATCTGATCCACCTATAATGACAATCCAAATTGAAAGTCCCAGTTTTGCCGGATATTCCAACAGGCTAGTTTTAAGCCGTACCCTTTCAGTGGTTCAAGCATAATACCATGCTCAAACGGATCAAGCTTCTGCTCGGACAGCATCATCAGTTTTCTTCAGTGTAAACGGTTATACACGAACTCAACTCTCCTACGTCACGCCGCGGTGGTGGCGCGCCGGACGCACTTCCGGTCTGGGCGGTGGGCAGAAGTCGCCGTGCCAGACATGCATTCCTGTGTTCCTTTGGAAGAAACGAGACAAAAACCTGCCTTCTCGTCAAAATGCTGCGATGGGGGCTGCACCAAGAGAGTCAGGAAAGGTTTGAAGATCAGTTTTCATGTGTTTTTGCCCCCTCCGTTCGTCCGAGAACGTGGACAGTAGCCGTGAAAGGGGCAAACCAGACGCTGTCGAACTACGATTGCGTGTGCGGGCCACAATTTGTGGTCGCCAGATGTATTTGCTTTGTTCCAACATGAACGAGAGAAAGCCCCCAAGTTGTCTGGACCACCCACGGGTTCAGTGCGTCTTCAAATTCACACGGCCGCCTGATCGTTCGAACTTTCGTCTGCTCTTTCAAAGTTGTCTGCTTTTTGTCGTCTGCTCGTTCAAACAGAAGCGGCCCGTAGACCAAACTTTGACCCGGTGATTGCAATAAGAAGTAATTGCAGGCCTCAAAAGACTTAAGTAGGGTCGGTGTAAACAGTAGATACAATATGTTAATTATTGGTACCGGTGGCCATCACCGACTTGTTACGCTTGGTCTGTTCCCGCTTCCGATTTTCAGTATCGACGTCGATCATCGCCGCTCCCTTCTACACTTTTGCAGCACGAGCGACGTCGTGACCGAAAATAGCTACAAGAATCTCATCATGGTTTTGGCGTCCATTCTGCGGCGTTCATGCGCATGAATCGCCGCACGTCAAATTATTTACGGAAAGTTTAGTGGCGTAACGAGCCTTGATAATTTCGCTCAGGCGATTGAAGTGGTAAGACATCGCGATGAGGACGTAGAATCGGCAACTCCAACGCGAAAAATAGTATGCAGACTCACACAGACGCCGACAACGTGACATTCGAATGGTTTGTTGACGCGGGACGCGGTGCTTCTTGCCCGTACTCCATTGCGCATGCGTTCGAACTGTCGTCTGCTCTTTCAAACTTTGCTGCTTTTTGGCGACAGCTCGTTCAAACGACAGCGGCCCGTAAACCAAACGTTGAACCGGTAATTGCAATAAGAACTAAGTGCAGGCCTCAAAACACTTTTGAA
The DNA here is from genome assembly GCF_016920785.2 of Ixodes scapularis. Lineage (NCBI taxonomy): Eukaryota > Metazoa > Arthropoda > Arachnida > Ixodida > Ixodidae > Ixodes > Ixodes scapularis. Next base: position 85,136,623 of record NW_024609868.1, on the reverse strand, counting down.
GGTTGGTTGGGGTAAGTCGGCTAAGTGTAAACAGATACAAGAAGTTGTTGATCATTGTTACCAGTGGCCATCACCGACTTGTAATGCCCGATTCTACTTGCGGTTTTCAGTATCGATTTCCACCATCTCAGCTACGGTCCACGCTTTTGCAGTCCGAGCGACGTCGCGACTGAAAATAGCGAGCAGAATCTCATCGTGGGAGTCAGGCTTTAGCGCCCATTCTGCGGCGTCCACGTGAAATGAATCGCCGCACGTCGCAGTATTCACGCAAAGTTTTGCCTCGATAGTTTTGCTGAAGCCGCTCAAGTAGTCAGACATTGTTAGGAGGACGTAGAATCAACAATTCCAATGCGAAAAAGAGCACGGGGACTCCCACCGACGCCGACAACAACGCAATTCAATAGTTTGTCTATGGGCGACGGCGGGCTTCTTGCCCACCATCTACCGCGCATGCGCGGCGCCGCTGGCGTCCGCTAGGGGCGCTCCGGTTTGTTTGTAAACATGAGTTGGTGCATAAGAATTGAAAGATCGCAACCAGCTGCTTTGTAGACAGCCGAGCTGCTTGCAGCGACCAACGTTTGTAGATAAACGTTGCTAGCGACTGCACTCTCACATTCCCACGCATCACTCCGAACAGAAAGACACTAGTTTCGGTTTGAAGTCGGTACCTTTTCTACAACATAGATGGCGGCAGCATCAGTCTTCTGCACTCGGTGCATTTGGCGAGTTCGTTTGAGTCCAGTTTTCCGTGCAACACTTTGTGAGTGCGATGCATTCTGGGAGAGAACTCGAACGGTGCCAGTGCGTGTGAAACGAACTCGCTATAAGATGCTCGTTTTCCCCAAGTCCCTAGGTAGGGAATTCGAAGCCGCAGTTGGAAACCAGCAAGCCCCGCATCTGTTGCGTTCGACAGAATCGACACACACATATTCGCTCCAGCAAAGCCGCGCGAAATCTCTGCCGTCAATCCACAGAAGCCGCGTTTAACTCGAAAAGTAAAGACGGCACCAAGGGGAGACAAGGGGTAGCGGGCGCCTTTCCTGAAATATGTTTCGCCACCCTATGTTGAAACGGCATTGTATACAAATAAATGCCTACGGCGTCGGCTTGATGACCCTGTAAGCAGCCTCCAGCCTTTAGAGTGCTCGTACCGTTTATCTTTCTTTTATTAGCTTCCCGCCACGAGAAGTCGTACCGCAGGCAGCATGAAGCCCATTAGAGGAAACATACCTCCCTTCTGGCGTGCGTCAGCTTCTTTCTGTATTCCGCGCTGCGGCGCCGATCCTCAGTGAGGGACGGAGGCGAGGACGAAAGCGGGCTTATGTTTAGCCAAGGTCGTGGGGAAGTCCGGAGCGTCTTCAGGAGAAGCTCCCCTAGTAGCACCGAATGTTGCCACAATGTTACTGGAATGTGGTCCGCCAACGTTGTGTATACGTGGCTAATGTCCGCAAAATGTCATGTCGCTGGAACGTTATCTGAAAACATTCCCGTAACATCACAGTAAACATTTGTGCTATGTTATGCCCTCAACATTTGTGCTATGTTATGCCCTCAACATTTGTGCTATGTTATGCCCTCAACATTAGTGGAACATAATTTATTAACATTATTTATATATTTCCAATGACCACACAGCAAACATTTGTGGTATGTTTTGTCCTCAACATTCGTGTAACATTAACTTGGTGTCTCAAGTAGCAGCCAGGCTCTTTAAATCAACCGCGAAATTTGGTTTCTTAACCTATTGCGCTAGGAGTTTTTGCAGCGTTGCCCACAGGCGGTGCATTTTTTTTATTATAAAAATTGCAAAGAGCGAACTTATCTGAGGAAAAAGTAAAGAAAGAAAAAGGGTTAACTCCTTTGGAAATTTAGCGAAGGCACCAGTCTTCAAACAATAGGGCGCCCTATTTTTGAAGACCGTTGGCTTCGCTGCATTTCCATAGCAGTTAAGCCTTTTTCTTTCTTTATTTTTTCCTCAGTTAGTTCGCTCTTTGCAATTTTTATAGAAAAAAATACACCACCTGTGGGCAACGGTGCACAAAATCCTAGCGCGACAGGTTAAGAAACCGAATTTTGTGGTCGATTTAAAGAGACTGGCCACTATTTGAGACACCCAATATATTGCCAATTGACCACTACTTTTCTACATGAGCTACATTATAAAAAAATCAATTTACCCACAACAAGGACAGCTAAAAACGGACAAGCACATATACATAGCCGCAGTGTGCTAGCTTCGTTTCTATCTTTCCTCGTCTCGGGCAAATTAGTCGCAGACTAGCTCTCTCAGCGATTTCACCCCACCTTCGCCTGTGTGAAAGTCGTTCATCAAATAGCACTGCTGCTGAACCGCTCTAAGAAGTTATTAACTTCACTTGAGAAAACGTGAATACTCTTTTCTGTAATCTGCTTTCAATCATGTCGATCTATCCCAGTTTTATTTCGAGGTAATAGCTTTTATAAAAAGCTCCACTTTTTTTTTAACTTTTTTCAGCCAATCAAAATGTTTAACTTTCAGATGTTTGTCACTCCAATGTTCTTGCACAAGAATTTTCTGAGCAGAGAAGTCACTAAAAAAGACATTTAGACTAATTGTGAAGTAAACTTTGTGAGGGAAAAAAAAATCTTTCTTACGTGACAGAGAAATAAAGAACTTCTGATGATCTTAAAGGACAAACATTGATTTTAATTCCCAAAATAATTAGCAGTTATAACCAACAAAGGCTAGACACATTTAGCTAATGAATGGGTATATTGAAGATAAAATGTTTGTCCCAAGTTGCCTTAATACCCAAGTTGACACCTTAGTAACTGTTGAGCACAGCACTTGTTGACAACATGTCGGTTACCAGAAATGTAGCCTGTAATATATATGCCTCACGGAACTCCAAAGCCAAATTTAGCAGCTATACTCCGTTTCACCTTCAGTTGAAGCGCAGCATACACTACGAGCCATCCCAGTCAATTTAGCGTCAAGTCTGATGCGACCTTGAGCTCTGCCTCCCGTTCCACACAACTGGAAAGTCATGTGATACTCTTCCGGCGCTGGATCAGCTGGGATGGCAAATACCGTTCACTATGCTTTAACTTAAAGTGAAACGGAGCATAGTGGAGACAGCACTGTAACTATTCAGACACAATATTTCGAAATTAATTAGTGTTGATTTTCATTTCTTTTATATTAAACTTTCACAACCCACAAAAGTAAAAGGTTTCATGGATTACCAGTATCCCCAACCATTGGGCAATTGATTTGCATGATAACTTCTACAATTTTCTCTCCAATTGCAAGATTTTGAATTATTTTGGAGTGGATTATCTACTCTCTACAGCAGAAGACTGACTAATAGAACATGCATATCACAAGATGCATCCCCCCCCCCCCCCAGACAGTATAATTTCAGCAATATTTTCACTTTGTGACACAATTTAAAGCAGTCCTCCACTCTACTTTTCTCTCTCGCATCTGCTCGTGGCAAGCAGAGAAGGAAGCAGGGGTTGCTGGAAAAAGTATGCACATCCGTCTCCATCACATCCTTCCAGCCAATAGGAAGTTACAAAAAGAAAGCTATCTCCTTGAAATAGCAACCACTTTTCAGGCAACCATGTAAAATCACTCTTGCCAAAATGAGTCTTGCACCCTACTTTATTTTATTTTTTTTTTCAAGGAAAATGCATTTTATGACATGGGTGTCCTATCCATGTCATTCTAACTTGTTCTAACTTTTTTAGTCGCCCTCTAAGAGGCACCTTTCACTGACCATAAAGTAGGACGCTTAGAGGAATCCAAAAGATTTGTTGAGATAGGGTTTATTTTCATAAATCTTCCAAGTTTTACACTGCACTCAGTAGAAGCTGTAAGCTCAGCCAACTTGATTAAAATAAACTGTGGGAAAACATCACGAAAAAGGTTGCAGCAACAGTACCAGACATATACTGCGGAAACATTTGCAGATTCACTAAGAAACATACTCAACTTCTCAAAAAGTATAATGAGTGGTAACAACCAAGCTTAAGTTAGCAGAAGAAACATGTAGTTTGAAAGTAACTTTGAGTTAAATAAAATTGACTAGATATATAAGCAAAGGTGTGTTACAAACGGATCATTCTTGCATCCGTAGGGCAACTGCAAGAGGAAAAAAAAAAGTCATTACACAGACGAAAATTATAACAAAAATGTTTACATCCTATTCATAGGCAGTATCGATGTTTACCAGGAAGAGGTGTGACAGCTACTCGCTTAGTTCTATATACACAGATATTAGATTGTGAAAATAGTGGTAAATAAGTTCAATCAAAAAAACCACTAGAGTAACCTGCCACTGATGTTACCATATCTGTTGTTGCTCAAAGTTATCATAAAACAAACATATGTCATATTAATGAACAGAGAAGGAAGAGGAACAGTTACATAAAACTAGAGGGCACACAGTCCCTTATCGCCATCTTGAGCGCAGTGTCACCCTTTCTCTACACCAAGTGTCATTATTAGCTGTAGATTACTCCCAGAAGTCAAAAACTTATTTTCGGAAACCTCAATGAGACAGGCAAATGTCCTGCTTGTCCTCTGTCAATAACATAAACGTCATAATTATTGTGATCAATAAATTACATGGGTCCCCACCCCCTAACCTAAAAAAAGCTGTGCACATGGCAGGTTTCATGTTGCTTGGTAATGACATTAACGAGATAAACACTCACTTTTCTCAGTACTGTTTCTAAAGTGCAGTCAAAGTCAGCAAAACAAACTGACATATTAAGGAACATAATTTCCACATCAAAGGTCACTCAATGCCTGGAAAGCAGTTATAAAAGGGAAAGTCAGAGTGAAAGAAGCTGACTATAAACATAATAAGAGTAAAAAAAGTGCTTGCCTCTTTCTACAAAGTCAACTCTAGGCAAAAGCAGTGCCCTCCTGCAAAAAGCATATTAAAGAGTAAAGCTATACAGGGCGTTTCTTTAATTCTTTACGCAATTGAAAAAAAAAAAGCTGATAGCTACGTGGATTTGCCTTCAGTGTATGTTTGTGGGGCTTGGAGGGCATTCTATGAGGGGATAAATGTCACAGTATGTTGGCTAACAAAATTCTGTTAATTAACTTTTTCATAAACGGTTTAGTGGGCCAGGTTGCAATTGCAGTTTTAAAGGGAGCCATTAGTAAAGGCTAACCCAATTTATACAGTTTGCAAAAAAAAAAAAAACATTAAGATATTTATTGTTAAAATTTTGCCTTTCTTCGCTTGATTAAAAACCGCGTGCTGAAAACCGCGCCTGGTTAGGATTCGTAGAATAGTGAAGGATTTGTTTCTGGTTCATCGTCACTATCTCTACAGCGTGCCTTTCATAGACGCGCCAGCGTCACTCTTCTGAGATTGTGACAGATGGACAGAAGTGGCTATGTCACTCTTCTACCAAGCATAATCAGGTGCGCGTTTTGAATCAAGCGAAGAACGGCAAAATTTTAACGACGAGTATCACAAAGCTCATTGTCTTTTCGCAAATTACCTCCATTGGGATGGGCTTTATTGATTGCTTCCTTTAAAACTGCAATTGCAACATGGCCAATTAAGCCATCAAATAAAAAGTTAATTATAAGTTTTTGTTAATTAGTGAACATACTTTGACATTTATCTCCTCACCTAATGTACGCTGAGCCCCAGAAACATACAGTGAAGCGGCATTCACGTAGCTATCAGCTCTTATTTTTAAAAGATTTTGTAAAAAAAATAAGAAAAAACATTCTGTATGCTCAAATCTTAAAAGCTTGCAAAAAAAAAATGGGTTGTGGATATTTAGACAGCGTGATGTTGATCAGCCATTCAAATGATGCGCATACGTCTACGCTATAGATGAGATATTTAGCCAGTGCAGTACAACTGGGAGTCTGGGTCATTCAAGGAAATATCATCGTCTCCTTCGGAAGTAAATTCGGAGCTTCGTTGACTTTGGACTTCAATCAAACTTTCTGTTGCCTCGGCTTCTGCCGCCACCGGAAGAGCGCAAACATCTTCATCTGTGCTAGAGTCCACAGGATCTATCAGGGAAACGTCATCGTCTTCGTTTGAAGTAACTTCGGAGCCTTGTTGACTTCTGACCTCAATCAAGCTTCCGGTTGCCTCACCTTCTGTCGTCACCGGAGGAGCGCAAACGTCTTCATCGGTGCTGGAGTCCACGGGATCTTCTTTGCGGTACCTTTCTAGTTCCCTCTGAGCGTTTTGCGCGATTCTTCTTTTCTAGCGATCGGACAACTCCGACAGCGAACGCTTAACGCGCTCCATTCTCCACAATAACAAGTAACAAAATACCACGTACCTTGTTTTGTGTTATTTGCAGGGAGAACGGCGATTGAACGATAGGGCGATGGTGACGATGGTGCGGATAGCGCTTTCAAAAGCCTCGGCCTTGCGCGGGAACACTAACGGCTGCGCAAACAAAAGAAAAGTGCTACTTCTGGCTATGGCTGGAGACGAAAGGCCTAGAGCCCGATAGAGTCCAGAATGGCCCCGCCTTCGATCATTTTATTAATGAACAAAATAAATAATTTTATTGTATATAGTACCAAATAACACGTATAATTTTTTTAATTATAAAATTGTTTTTAATCACTTTAGCACTTTAGTCAATAATAAAGTTTGGTTGTGTTGGTGAACAGTCAGTCAGTCAGTCAGATGGACCAAAACCCTTTTAAAACAGGGCGGGCGCTCCTAGGAGGAGTGCCTCTGGTACCGTAAATAAAATAAAAAAATAGTCACTTTTGATGTGCACTGTTGAGGTTGTTCAGGCGTTCCGCTCTAGGCCTCTAGGCAGGGTGTTTCGCGGTGCGGCAAAGTCGCTCCCACGCCACTAGGCGGCTTTTTGTTGCGTCCGTCGAATGCGTGCGGTTTTTACGGTCACCGTCGTCACCGCTGCCCTCCTCGGCCTCTTCTCCGTAGCCAAGGGCCTGTTCTACACCGCACTGCAACGCGCTTTGCCCTTTCTGGTCGATGCCACTGCATTGTCCCAAGATGTGTTCGACAGTCTCCTCGTCGCCGCCACAGAGTCCGCAGTTTGGGTCTTCTCCATAGAGCTCAAATCTGCGTCTCTGGGTCAGTAGGGAGCCCGTTCGAGCCTGGAACAGCAGCGCGCTGGCTCGGTCTCCCCGGTAGTGTGGATAGGGTGCTGGTTCCTTCTTGTGTTTCCTGTACAGTTGGAGGCTCTGTTTCTTCTGCATTGTTCTTCTCCAGTCCTCTATTCCGGCCCGTGTCACCTCTGTCCGTATTGTCCTCGTCCACTCCCGTTACGTCGTCGCCAGATGCCTTGTTGTGCCCCCACCGTACTTAGAATCTATGGTCTTTATTCTCTTCATCCAGCCTGTCTTGGACCCCTGATATCGGATGTGGTAGTACATCCTTCTGGCGTAGCTCTCCTGGGGAAGGAACTTTAGTCTGCCCATGTATGCAAGCTTCGACCTGGCCTCTCGTATCTCGTGGGTGGACCATCCCATTTCCCCGGTTACCGCTGCGTTTGCTGTGCAGCTGCTCCCCCCCAGCAGCCATCTCCCCAGTTCGTATTGATGTCGATCCAGACACTTCACCACTGTCTCGCTGTATGTAAGTGCGTCATTCGCGTAAGTCACTGCTGGGACTGCTAGGGATTTCCACAGTACTCTCCCAACCGAGTACTTATTGTACGAGTGCCTGGCGAGGTGCCACACCACCCCCTTCAGTTTGTTCGACTTTTTAATTACGTTTTCTTCCTGTTCGGTCAGGTACTCCTTGCTGTGCGTTATTGTTACACCAAGGTATTTGTAGGCTGTTGTTTTCTGTACCTTTTGATTTTGTAGCTAAAAGGTGGTGTCCAAATTCACGTTGAAGCCCATCCACTGAGTTTTTCCTGCATTAAATTTAAGGTTGTCCCTCGCTGCCACCCTTGTGCAGATGTCCATCATGTGCTGCATGTCGGTTGATGACTCTGTGATGAGCACCACATCGTCCGCGAAGGCCAGGCATGGGATGCGCGTATATTCCTCCTCTCCGTCCTTGGTCTTAGTGCTCAAGCGCAACCCTGCCCCTTCCTCTTCCAGCTGTTTGAGAAGGTCGTTTATGTACACATTAAATAGTGTTGGCGATAGGGGATACCCCTGTCTCAGTCCAATACTTATTGGTACTGGTTTTGATTTGTAGTTTTCCAATGTGTAAGAGGCCTCGCAACCCCTGTACAAGCTCTTCAGGAGTTCGACACTTTCCTCCTCGAGTCCGCTTTTCTCCATCTTATCCCATAGTCTTTGATATGGTACTGCATCATATGCTTTCTCTAGGTCTAGGAATGCCAGGAACAACTGGGAGTTTTGAATATTTTTCATTTCTATGGCCTGGGTTAACGTAAATAGGTTATCACTTGTTCTTCTGTTTTGCCGAAAGCCATTTTGAGCTTCTACGAAAAAGTTGTTTTTGTCATACAAGATCTGTAGCCTGTGGTTTATTATGCTTGCAAATAATTTGCAGACATTGCTAATTATTGCAATTGGTCGATAGGCATTGAGGTCTTTTGGGTCCGCTTGTTTCCCTTTATATAGAAGCTTTACTCTTGCCTGTTTCCACACTTTCGGTATTTCTTTTGACACCAGGATGTCATTAAAACATGTTCTGAGGTTGTCTACTGCCTCTTTCTTGAGTGCCTTCAGGAACTCGTTTGGAATATCGTCCATACCGGTTGCCTTCCTGTTTTTCAGTCGTTTTATTTGCCTCTTCATTTCCGCCGTGGTTATCGGGTCTAGTATGGAATGCTTCTGTATTTTGCGTTTTCCCAAAGTTTCTTTTTGACTGTATGTCTCTTCTGGGGTTCGCTTCAGTTTTTGTTGTTGTTGTAAGAAGTATTCAGTCATCCATTCTTCTATTTCACATTTTCCTTTCAGGTCTTTGCCCCCTCTTTGCAGCGTAGGTATCTGTTCTTTCTTTTTTTCTGCATGCATTGTAGTAATTTGTCTCCAGAACTTCTCGTTAGATTTTTTCCCCTCTTTCAGTATGTCTTTCTCTGTCTTTCTGCAGTACTGTTCAATTTTTGTGGCCACTAGTGCCTTCACTCGCACTTTTTGTTCTTCAAAACATTCCCACAGGTAGTCCACTTGTGCTTGAGGGTAGCCTTTTCGTTGTGCCCACCTGTGCTGCCTGTTGATCTCTCGTCTCTTCCCAATTGCCTCCTTTACCTCACTGTCGAACCAGGGCCTTCGGTTTTGTTGTTTCCCTTTTCTGGTTTTTCCCACTTGTTCTTTGGCTGTTTGGGTAATTAGCCTCATTAGTTCTTCATATGTGTTTTCTTTTGTAATTTTCTAGGTGACGCAAGCTACCGCTCGTTACTACTCGTTACAAAGAGTATTTATCTATCCATCCAGGCAGCGTACTCAAAATGGCAGCCGTGTTTTCCCGTTCTTCCTAAGCGTTTTTCCAAGCGTTTTTCCGATGACACCGATTGAGAGCAGACGAAGTGATCCGCGTACAAGCTTTTCATCATCAGAAGTTTAAAAACTCAGGTTTACGAGTGCTACATCTGTGCATACTCTTTGATAGGCGCTTCAGATGTGTGAGTTCATATCGCGGGTGACGAAACTGTAGAACGGAAGCTCTGCGAGCGCTCTACACGGCCCTCGTACTTCCCATTTTGGACTGGAGTATTGCTCGGCGACCTGGTCCCCGCCCCAGCAGCACCTCTGGGAACGGCTCGAAAGTGTGCAGCGCCGTGCGACACGGATCATCTGTGGCACAGCGGACGGCCCGTACGATGCACGCCTGGTGTGGGTGCCCTTGGTCGGCGACCCCCCACGAGACGCGACGGGCTTCACGGATGCGCGCACTGTGCCGGATGCTCGATGGACCGCTTTCCGGGATCTCGTACTCCGCAGTGCGGACAAGCAAAAGAACTGGGCAGCCTGAGCCTCTCTGTGGGAGGACCACCCGCCACTGCTAGCTCTTCTCTCGCCAACTGGCTTTGAGCTCGTGACGACCAGTGACTTGCACCATTATTTTTCTTGTTGCTGTGTGTGCTTGTTTTGTTTTACCCTACTGAGTCCCCTTTCTCCTGTCTCCTGCACTGTAGGGGGCGGCCTGCTAGTAGGCGCATATGCATAAGGGTTATCACCTTCTTGTCTAGCCTTGCACGTCGTCGCATACACGTCAAATCCGTGTGCAAATAAATTACAATCGCAGTTACAATTACAGAAACAAAAACAATGGTGACAAATATTCCTGCACAACTATACACTGCATTGACCCTTAAATAAGGTGCAGCGAAGGCTACAGCCACTAGACCGCAGCTTTGCAGCGTGAGACGGCCCTTTGGACATGAGTGAGCGAAAGGGCACGTGGTGCATGCATCCTGCTTCGTGGGTGCTTGCTCACTGGGGCCATTCGAAAGCTTTTGAGCTTGCTCGTGCTGCATGCAGGTGTAGCTCTACCAAAACTGAAGAGGCAAATGGGGAGACTGTGCATTCCGTTTACTATTTCTGATTACTGGGAGGCCATGCTCCGTCCATTTCAATTAAATATTCATTAGTTAATTCAGAAATTACTTCAGTAAAACCAAACTGCTACATCCATTCAATGGAGCCCTTTACACACAAAAGTACAATAGTTCCCAGACCATAGTCTGCAGACTATACATGCCTAAAAGTTAATATTTCACTCTGCAGACTATCTGCAGGTGCAGAGGATACAATACATTTTGTGTCTTTCGTTCTAGATATTTTACAATACAATATTTACAATATGTTTTGCTTTGCTGAAGTGAGAAACAGGTCATACTGTCAGTGTGTCGTCCAGGCCTTTGATGTCTTGGGGTTGACAGGCTGTTAGCTTAAGTGCCTCCAGGCAATCTTTGTTTGTCAAGCTTAATCCTCATGAGCTCTGTGATTCACCACGACAAGCGGGCTCAAAAAGACCTCTCCCCATAATGTGGACCGTCTAAGGAAACAGATATTCAGTTTGAATTTGCCCCTGTGGACTATACACCGAGTGGGGACTGTATAAGAAAAACACTTTTTTCGAGCCAAAATTAACCCTTGTGGGCTTCACGCCGGGTGCGGACGAAGAAATATTGTAGCGGTTTATTTCCTTAGGGCATCGAGACATTACAGAGTGGAGTGGACAGAAATATCTAATTGCAAACAAACACATTAAAAACTAAATCAAAATATTGTTAACAAGACCCCGAATTCATTATCACACTGCATCTTTAAATTCGGTGCAATCAGCTATGCCAGCGATAAGTAGGGGGGATGATTCTTGCCTAGTGATGACATAGGCGGGAATGACTGACAATAGGTGGAGGTGTGACAAAGGGGGATGTCATTGTGGTGGTGGATCTTATGAAATAAATACAGGCGAGATATGTTTCTGCAGACAGAAAGCCGTGTTGTCCTCTCAAGTTGCGGGATATTTTTGTAACATTTTATAAGTTATCACAGATGCATCTCCTTAATGTTACCTTTGAAACATAGGCTCTGTTTCTGGATTATATTGCCCTAACATTTCTGCAGCAACATTTCAGTAACATACGTAAAAGTAGTGTAACGTTGCATCTCACTTGTGTAACATTGTGTTGATGTTTCGAAATAATGTTTTTGCAATATGGTTTTAGTAATATTGTCGTTACATTGTTACACGTTGCATAACGTTGCACAACATTAGCCACGTTGCAGTAACGTTCCTGCAACATCTCGTGCTACTAGGGTCAGACCCAGACTACACTGTACCCAGAGCATTTGCTTCCTCTCTCATGGTGAATTCCGCTCGCAGATCTCGAGCGCTCCAAAGGCGCTCCATTTGGAGCGCGCATATTCCGCTCGAAGATCTGGCTCAAGTTGGTCATCTTCCGCTCGTAGATCTCTGGCAGCGCCCGCTCCACGGAGCGCCCCAAACTCCGCCGAACTTGATCTGCGGGGTTTCACGGATCTCTCCGGAAGTTGACAGAGCGGCCCACGTGATTTCCGTCTAAATCGGCGGTACGAACGTACGAATGCGCGGCGAGGTTGGAGAGATCGGCGGGCCGGTCGGGTCGTGGAGTTGGATCTCTTCAGGTGCGTCGGTTGTTTAATCTGGATTGTGACGGCTCCAACGCTTCTACTTCGCGTAGATCAGGGACAAAAAGCCGGGAATGTGTAGCGTGGCAAATCGTAATGCTGACTCTGTGATCGCGAGAGGAAGAACGAGAAAAGGAACGACAAAAAAGCCGGAGGCAGACGCAAGGTTAGGCCTATTCATTCTGCAGCCAGTGATTGTTTACCTTTTTGCACTGCATTCCGTCGGCGTTTTCCCGTGAAATAAAGCAAGAAGTGGTTAGGCAACGACCGCGCAAGTGATGGTTTGTTACCTCTGTGTTTATTAAAGTCGTACTACAAATCCGAACTCCACCGCTGGCAATCGCTGTCCGTGCCCCGCCGCTTCGAGGCGGCCGAAAGGTATGTGACGGTGCCGAACGCGGACGTCTTCGTTATTTGTGACATGGGCGCCGTGGTACGTATAATTTCGCCCGATCTGTGTCGCGTGTTACTTCTGCAGCTAAGCAGTGACAGTAGTCACTGGTCGTCGGAAAGATCAGTCTGCTGAAGCGTTGGTGGGACTGGTCAAGTTCGAGCAGGCGGCCATTTTGTACGGCGGAGAAAGAAGGGGTGGGAAGGGGTGTGGGGGAGGTCGCTCCAAAAATGCAAGTTTATCTTCCCCTCGTCGATTCGGAGCGGGTCCCACGGAGCGGAATTTTGCCTCCCTCGCGGATTTTGGAAAGCGCTCCAGATCTACGAGTGGAATTCACCATCAGTTGAGAAGAAAAGCAATTGGTCACCTGGTTGTACAAGCTGCATCCTGCGTCGATTGCTTACGTTTTTTCTTCGAGCTGACGAAGAACCCCGGGGGGTTGCCTGGCGAGGCGTTTGGGGGGGGGGGGGGGGCGATCGCCCCCACCGCCCCCCCCCCCCCCCCCCCCTTGGATCCGCCACTGGGTGAGATGAACACCCAGGTACTTATAAGATGAGCATGCTATTACTTGAGTGTTAGAGAGGTAATACGAAAATGGTGTGGCACGCGAACTGCCGGAAATTGATAGGGATCTACATTTATTGAAGTTTAATGTCATCTGCCATTTTTCACACCGATAGATTACAGACTCTAGGTCTTCCTGGAGAGTATGAGGATCATGGTATGAAAGAATGGGTCGGTAAATGACACAATCGTCGGCGAAGAGGCGCACAGAAGAAGCGATATTAAGGTGGAGATCATTAATATAGATTAGGAACAGAAGGGGGCCCAGTACGGTTCCCTGGGGGACACCTGACGTTACGGTAGAGGTGGGAGATTTTACGTTGTTAACGGAGCAATATTGCTTACGGTTAATTAGGAATTCAGAAATCCACTTAACAACAGAGCGATGAATATTAATATCGTTAAGCTTTGTTAAAAGACGTTGGTGGGGTACTTTATCGAATGCTTTGGAGAAGTCAATGAAAATGACGTCGGTCTGAATATTCGAATCAAAGCTTGAGTAAATATCAGTAAGGAAGGCGGTTAGCTGGGTTTCACAAGAGTAAGATTTACGAAATCCGTGCTGATGTTCAAAAAGAAGGTTCTGAGAGTCAAGAAAGTTTATTATATTTGAGTAAAGTATATGCTCCATGAGCTTAGATGGAACACTGGTGAGAGAGATGGGACGGTAATTACTTATTAGTTGGCCATCACCAGTTTTGTGAACAGGTATCACGTTAGCTATTTTCCAGTCACGTGGAACTATGGAAAGCGTGAGTGATTGTAAGAATATGTCACAGAGAAAAACAAAGGAAATGTGTTTAGTATTTATTAATACCTTCGAATTAATTTGGTCGTCTTCAGAGCTCGAGGAAACCTTTAGGTTTTCTATTGCTTTCAATACACTTGCGTGGTCAATTATGATAGGATTCATCTGGGGGTGAGTTAGCAATGCAGCCTGTGCTGCTGTGAAAAATAGCCGCTCGGTGCGTCCTCTTGGAAACGTACGCAAGTATCCGCGTTTGTGGTACACTTACCAACCTTATCAAGTTCATTGGAGCCGACTGTACCTAGATCTACAAAGTTTATTTCTTATAAACATATGATGCACGTATAGAGTGTAGGAGGTTTTGGGAAGCACGTGCGCATATTCTCGATTGCATAACACATATGTCGCAGACCATCCGACACAGTCGCTTCCACATGCCAACTGTGTTGTATCAACGTAAGCCGCAACATTCCCGGCGCTTGGAACGAACACCACACATGTGATCAAGCTATTGACCGTTCTGATTTGTAATAAGCGAGTTCACCTACCTGCTTGCTTTGTTTTAGTCACATGACGACGTGATGGAAGTTGTGAAATTGAAACCATTTCTACTAACGACACAATATCTTAACATCCTGTGTCGTGTTCTTCATTTTCTCTTTTCTCCGCATTTCAAATTTTATTTGCACAACCCTATTTTGTTAAATACCACATTTCTATTCAACATTTTAATTATATAATATTGCCTATAAGATTATTTTCTTTAAAACGTTGCAGCGCTCAATAATGTCGTCTGGCTACTCTGGCAGCGCTCCGAAACTATCCGAACCTATCCAAAGCACAAGGTTCGGCAGTTCTTCTAAAACATTCTTAAACCCCTTTTGGCGCCATGCCAACGTGCAAATTGCAAAGTCTCAACGTCGCCCCCAGCGCTCTTACATCCAAAAAGACTGCGGCCGATTCCATACTCTATGTTAGCCAATCCAGCAATAAGAGCATGCCGCGTGTCTTCGTGCTCTACGAAGCCCCAGGTCAAACCGGAAAGGCATGCGCTCTCAATAAAGTCCCTTGATGTGCTCGTGTTGGCCTTGCAAGCAGCGTCAAATGCGTCAGTGCACCATGTCCGTGCCTCGTGAAGTTCTTGTACGAAAATGGCGGTGCAGCAATCGTTTGTGGCACTTGTCTCGAACATTTCACACAACAGTGGTGGTCGGTACTTGCAAAAAAGCGTCGAGCGTGAATGTTATCCTATATAAGACTTTAGCTCTCGGCGCTGGTTTGGCTTCGTTGAACTGTATCACCCACCCCCGCTTGACATCTCTGCAATTTTCTTGATCATCTTGTGTTTGCAAAAAGCATGTGCTGTGGCATATTTCAGCCGCAGAGTTAGAGCTCAGTCTACAGACAATAGACCTTTCCGGAAAATTTCAGGAGGCCTTGAAGCGAGGGAATTGTGGGGCTGTTCGGATATACGCTCAGGTGCCTGCTCGAACGCGTCGTATGCGCTACCAGCATATATGTCTCCTGGTACCGGCACGATTTATTCTTCCTTATCATTAGGAGCTCAGAACACACAACAAAGAAAGCGAAAATGGAGCAAATAGAAAAAAAGGTCATCACATCGTTTGTTTTGCTTTCCTTCTGCCTTTTCTGCTTTCTGAAATCACGAACTGTTAACCTAACAACCTTGTCTCCACATCTTACATAATTTCACGTGCCGTACATCTAAACGTTACAATGCGTAAAGCAGACGCTGGGAGCATCAAATATTTCGGAAAGGTCTATTGCAAGCTTAGCGCCCCGAATGGTGCCCCATGGTAGGGTGTACTATAGAGGCCTGTTCCCACATACAGCGGAGCGCTAAGTTAGCGCTATACGTGAGCGCTCCAAGGAGCGCTCATGTGGCGCTTCCAGCGCGTGACTTCGTTCTAATATAGCGCGTGATTATCGCTTTAGTAGCACCTTGTTAGCGCTCCCGTAGCGCCTTGTTAACGCTTCAATAGCGCCGTGTTAGCGCTTCATTAGCGCTTCTTGTACCGCGGTGCTGCGGATTAGCGCGTGCACTGCGTTTTCGGTTCCTGTGGTTGGGTGTGCATCAGCAGCACCATGGCGGACATGTGGGATGCTGAAATAGAAATGCGACAAATGCTCTTACATACGCGATTAGTGCATATCTGTGTGGACGGCTTAACTCCCAGAAGAGCCTTCTGGGTGCGCGAAATCGTTCGCTACCGAGATACCGACGGGTATACCGGCGAACCTTGTTCCTATATGCTGAGGGACCGAGACCCAGAGCTCTTTCGAAGGCGATTATTTTTACCTAGCTGCGTGTCCTTGAAACCAGCGTCACGCATATCGAATTGAAAGCGATGAGGTCGTACCCAATCAATTACACACTCAGAAAACAAAGGTGTATTATTACACCCCTTGTCCCATATAATGCACCCCAAAACTTCGATTCGACGCACAGCGCCCCATGATCGAACAGGCGGCCCCAAACTTTATGAGGGGCTTGATAGCCGTGTGGTACAACTTATTAAGATAGCTGATGTACGTATTATTGACTACAAAAAAAATTATCGGGGTTTTCCTGGCCTTACTGCAAAAGCTCCGTGTTTTCTTTCTTTGGTCTTTGATACGTACTTTAGCAATTTAATAAGTTATATCGCACCGTTACCAAGCCCCTGGTAAAATTGTGTGCCGTCTGTTCGACTATAGGCGCTGCACGGTCGAAATGAATTTTTGGGGTGTATTATATGTCACAAAAAGGTGTAAAATGATACCTTTTTTTTTTTTTTTTTTTTTTTTTTAGAGTGTAGTCGCTTTGAGCGGCTCTTTTACTTCCTCTTCTTTCAATGCAAAAAAAAAAAAAAGAATCGCCGTGCACGCGCTATTCCGCAGCAGCAAGCACGGCACAAGGAGCGTGAGAGCGCTAACCTAGCGCTTCTGTAGCGCTAGCAGAGCGCTAACAAAGCGCTTCTGAAGCGCTTTGTAGCGCTAACTTAGCGCTCCGCTGTATGTGTGAACCGGCTTAATGGCGAGGTGTGCCGTCCGGCGGCCACGAGTGTGTCGCGATGAGCAAGCAAGCCGGTGAGGGCGCTGCTGCGAGAGCCAGGCCTCTGTCAGCCATCCGACGGCTGACAGAGGCCTGGCTCACGCAGCAGAGCTGCTTCATTAGGCGTGAAAACGGTCGTATTCTTCGTTTGTATTGTCTGCTCGGTTTTGAGAACGGATAAGTTCCATTCTATCTCACACCCCTGTGAAAAAGCGTGGCTTGCGCGAACGGCAGAAGCTATATTCAAAGTGCAAATGCCATTTGGGTGCCGTTTGTTGTTTACATTATCTCGCTACTTCAAATTTTTCTTTGTTTTTTTTTTTTTTGTTTTTTTTTTTGTTTTGCTGTTATAAAAGAACAATTGTCTATCCCATTCGGAATATTAAGTTTGAGTATGATTTGATATGCGACGCTTTCCTTTCCACTTAGGTTCATTAAAGCTCTTTGAATTATTTCTTCGGCAGTTGTACGTTTGGCAGACTTTAAATACCTAGTTTTTGTTCTGGTGTCAATACATATTTTTTGTGTAGCATAGATAGATAAAAACCGAGCTTTTTTTTTACTTCTGCATTCTTAACCAAAGCTTATTGACCAGTAATTATCTGAAATTATTTCATCTAGGGAGCATGCGTCATGTTAAAATAAACACCAAGACTGGGAAGATAAAGGGAGCAACTTCAACTGCTGTCTTTATTGAAGAGTAATCCCACTTGGAGAAATTTGTTTTCTCTCACTTGTCCCACAGGTCCCACATTCTTCTTAGACTTCTTTTTATTTTCCTCGGCATCATTTTTTTTTTTCAGAAAGTAATGCGAATGCGTGACGCAGTAGAATATTTTCTTGAAATCAGACGAATCATTCCGTGAACAGAGGCGTCGCTCGGCTTCCAAACAAGAAAAGTTTCTCTTTGCAAGTGCCGCGTCTAATCCACGTCTCACCCCGGCACAAAAAACACCGCTTTGTGTTTTTCTTAGCAGTATTTGATATCGTTGTGAGTACCCTGTCTCTTCCGCACAGCTAGCAGCAACACAATATTGTATCGCTTCCTAAACACCGCAAAACAAGAAGAAATAGTCGCACCAACATGCCCTAATTCCCCCAGCCTCGCGTCCTCGCTAAACGCCGCTCGACCGGCCTCCTGGCAGCGCTGTGACTGGCAGCGTCACACCAGGCCCCTGCGGCAGAATTGGGCCACACAAAACACACAGCTCTTATGGAGATGCCGAAGCCGTCGGCACCTCCACATTAGCGCCAGTGAATGCACAAAACTAGTCACGCGATTTTTTATATACGCCATAAATACTAAAGCTTTCGCGGCTTTCTTTAAACAAATTTGTTAAGCTTAAAAAGAAACACCCTGTATATGTGACTGCAACTGAGGTAAACAAATAGGCATTGAGTCGTACGAACACGACATTTTGTATGTTAATCCAGCTTTATTTTACAGTAGAAAACATGATTGCGCTTTGAAGACAGGGACATAGGAAGAACAGACACCACAGAGCGCTCTGTGGTGTCTGTTCTTCCTATGTCCCTGTCTTTAAAGCGCAATCATGTTTTCTAACGTACCTAACCAACTCGCCCAACAATCAGCATTTATTTTACGTTTTCGTCGAAACTAAATAACGTAATTTCTTATTATGGTATCTGAAAATAAAAGTGGATTGTGCGAAAGATAAAAAGCTATATACTTACTTGTTTCAAGGTTGAAATAGTGCCTATTGTCAAAACAGGGCGGAAAATATATTACCAAATTATCGATTCAAACCGGTTCGAACCGGTTTGAATCGTTATATTTGCTTCCTGAAACTGAACCGAAACCCATAAACCCGAACTCGAACCGAACCGATAAAAATTTCGCCTCGGTTCGGTCCGTCAAGTTCTGCGGCCCTGCTGAGTCAGCATGGCCGCGGAACCTGACGCTTGCTAGATGGCGCTACAGTATTTAAAATGGCGCTACCCACGATAAGACGGTTTATAGGAAGCTCACCGCTCCGCCTTTGCTGCTTTGGATGGATGGATAAGTCTGAACCCTTTTAATCGGGCGGCGACTTGCGCCATCTAGCCAGTGTTTTTTGCTGTTTTTTTTTTTAACGTTCTTATTTGGCAGCTGATTGGCAGCGCGCACCAGTGACAGCTTCCACGTTACGCCGCAAAGTAAAGCGCTGCCCTCGTGTACCTCCTTTAATTAAAGCCCCCTATCCTGGAAAAAGTGGCGCCATTCATTGTTGTGAAAAGGCTCGAGACACGTGCCGCGCGCCACTTCTGGGAAGAGCGTGGCGTCTGAAATCTAGCTCAGTGCTGCGCTGTACCGCCATGATCTTCCCAAAGGCTACACGCTGCACGTCCCTCCTTTTTCGACGCAGCTTGCCCTACTTTTGAAACATGAAGGGGCTTTACTTTTAATGTGCCCGCTGCATGTTCGCCGCTTCTGTGCCTTCCCGCGGTTGTGTTTTTCGACCTAGCTTCGTAGTGAAGGTTTGGCACTTTGACTTAGTAACCATATAGTACCTAAGATAGCTCAGATCACAGGCATTATAGGTCGTATTAAATACCTTCTTTCCACAAAAATTAAGTTACTCCTTTATATTTCGCTCTTTTACTCTCATCTAAACTATTGTCAATTGGTATGGGGAACAACAACATTTTCAAACCTTCAACTTGTTCATATATTACAAAAAAAAATGTCTTCGGCATATTTACAATGAGCCTCATGGAGCGCCAAGTACTAACTTGTTCTACCGCTCCCATGTGATTACTGCATTCAACTTGTATAGATATCGATTAAGTTTGAGGTATAAATCAGAAACACAAAACAATATTACTAACTTACGTGATCTGGCTCATCTTCAAATAAAGAACCCATAACTATAGTTACTCAATAAGACTTAGAGAAAATTGGGTAGTGCGTACACCTCGTTCGAACTATGGAAAAGATTGCCTAAGTTTCATACTGCCGTCTTTATTAAACAGATATCATCTTGTGCATTTTGATTTATTTACCTGTAAATACAGTGAACTCCGTAGAATGTATGAAACCGAGAGAGTATGATTTTGACAATTTTTTTTTGTTTAATTGTGTGCACCCTAAACCTTTATGATCAAAATGATTTTTTTTTTTTGTGAGTGTTGTTGCAATGTATTGTTAAGATTACTTTTCTTCCCGCTTTTTTTTTCTCTCTCTCTCTCTTCTGTGAATACTTTAGCACGATGCTGCTTAGCTGCCAATATTAAGGGTCTGTGGACTCGTCAAGCTGCAATGCTGTAGCTTTTTTCCACAGCTCCATCATCTTCTTTGTGCAAGGTGAAAAATGAAATGATTTGATTTGATTTGATTTGACTTTCGTAATCTACCCACGTCCAGCGTTGCCCTGAGTGTATTTTCAGTCATTCGACCCGCACGAATCTCTCGGAGCTCGGGTTTAGTCGTGTGTCCCGCAGTTGTGAACAGTAACACCTGCAACGTACCGCCATTTTTTTTTTTTTTTTTTGTTACGTTGGAATGTGTTTTTACGAAGCGTTTGTGTGTTCGACGGTTTCAAAATTACTATGAAACGACATTCACCAGTGCCAGAAATTGATAAAATCTACATCAGAAGTATTTTTCGGTTCATTTATTATCGGCGGATCGAGGAGACGAACTGAGGTTGAGATGTTTGCGGCGCTTTCCGCCAGCGCCTGGAGGGGATCCGTGTTTTGAATTTCCGGGTCTTGCGTAAGAAATGTTTGCGCGGACTATGGCCCCGAACGTTTAACACAGCGCTGTGCTCAGGCAAGCTGACATTAACTATAAACTAAGGTTGGCTGCTCCACCGAATATTTATGCCATTCTGGTCGTGTTCAATGCGAAATGCTTCTGCTAGGAGTCGCACCGTGCAGAAACTTTTTTTTTTTTTTTGCACGCTTCCAATAGCATCCTTGTTGGTCAGACTACATAAGCAATTAGGGATGCTGATTATATAACCCGAAGAGGAAGGCTCCGAAAAAGATGCAATAACGGTTCTATGTGCCAGTGCAGCATGAAGGCTGGTTGGCACCAACGAGCTTGAGTTGGTTGGCACTTGTGTCGGTTGCGTTCGCAGCAACCGAAACGAGGTCAACGATGGAGTTACTGTGGCACGTGTTGACCGCAGACAACGTGATACTTTTGCAAACCAATCCCGAGTCACGGTTAATTGTTCCGGTGCTTTGGCCGTTTCCGTTATTTTGGTCGTTATGAACGCGAGCGTTGCAACTTAATGAATTATCCTTAACACGCAGAAGCCCATCGCTTTCAAAGCCTTGGTACTCAGGCGAAGTGTGCTGCAACCCCCCCCCCCCCCGCCTAAATGGGTCATGATAGTAGATGTTATCACAAAAGGTCTTGTAAATTAATAAATTGTATAAAGAAAGATCCACACAGAAGAAACACCAATGACACACAAGCTACTCAACTTCGTTGATTTTATTAAACTACCGAGCTTGCTGCTCTTTTTTTTTTTTTTTTTTTCTCTCAAACAAACGACTCACGCGTCAGCGTGTTTTATGAACAGGGATCACAAAAAGCGGTTTACACTGTCCAGCTGATATCGCTCAGTGCTGGAGTCAAGCTCAGGAGGCCACCACCAAGTGCGCGTACGCACGAGATCAAGTCGCCATTGAACAAGTTTGGAATACGCGCAGGATACAAAGGAAAAAAAACTGACTCATGTACAAACACTTGTGCCTTCTGCAACCTGCTGTTATCGAGCTGTGGCGCTCGGTCCGACTAGGTAAAAAAAGAATACAAAAAATGCGAGCGTTGACTCAACTCCACTAATCGCCGCGCGATAGTAGATACCGAAAAATAACCAAAATCGACATCATTGTCGTTTAAAATTAGCAGCGAAGATTTGGTGATTCAAGCTATTCACTGTGATATGTTTTTTTCCAGAATGACAGCTTGTCCAAATATGAGTCGTCTTCCCCTCTGACGAGATATGCATCACAACTTACACTGGAGGTCTTCTAAAATATTTACTCAATTATAATAAATATAAAATACCCACCTTCCCCAGAGCTTGCCCAAGACACGGAGTTGTCTTAGGCAAACTTGAAGTATTAGAGCATTGGAGGTATTGTCTGCAGCAACACCAAGCCTCAAAGTCTTGTTTCTACCAGTGATGCCTCCAGACTGTTAACTGCATAGCGCTAAGAATGTGGCTGCTTATACTAGGGGAGGTTGGTTGGCACTTGATATAAACTCGATGCTGGTTCAACTCTGTCAATCTAGCATTGCTTCCTGCAAATGCGTCGCCAAAAAAAAAAAAGAAAGACGACTCACGGAGGTTTTTTGGATGGTTGACCAAAGTTATAATACACTTTAAGGATGGTCTCAGCTGTCAAACAGAACGATATGAATCAGATTTTTTTCATATTGTGTTCTCAGGGAATTTCCGATAAATGCATGAACCTGTAGAGCAGTAAAGACGACGTCCTGTGGTGGACCGTCTTTGTCGATTTAATTTTGGAGCATTGCCCGCGCTGTGAAGGCTACTAGACAACAATGGGAAAGAAGTAAAATTCAGCAAACGAGAGCACATATTCAAATAAGCAACAACAAAGAAACAACAGTTCCAAGCGCGCACAAATTCATGTGGTGCTGTATGCAAAATAAATATATCTATGTACAGCGATAACTTAATTCGCTTGTATAATACATATGTACAAGGTGGCGCATCTTTTTGCGCATCATTTTACTATACACACTCAATCGCTTGCATGTATATCAGTGAACGCGGGCGTTCAAGTTTTTAGCTTACAGTTGTGATAGAACTTCTTTTAAGACAGCTCTGTCTAGTATCGCGAGAGTTGTTGATATAACAATGCCCGTTGTATTTCCCCTTCGGTTTGCGCTAGGTATACGTAGGATGTGGACATGCTTTTTGTGCAAAAAAGTAGAATCCGCAATTTAAACTGAAATTACCCCCAAATGAAACTAAATTATTTTATCTGTGACTTTCGTAAGTCATTGAGAACATAGTTTGGTAAATACCTCGTGGTTTCTTGAGTTTTCAAAACTAGAAGGTTAGGGACGCTTGTTTTTCCTCATTTGTACTTCAGTGTATACTCTTTCGTACTCATATTAAGTTCTCAAAGTATCGATTTATGAGCTGTCTGATTTCCGCCTTTTTGTCACAATGCAAGCTCTAAAATTCATTTCACGCATTCAGAAAAATGTATACAAACATGAACACCTCCCCGACATACTCTCCTTTGACCAGACACGATCACAATTGATCAGTCGCGCGAAATGCTGGGTGAGCCGCGACCTTGCAGCCAGTGGCAGACCAATAGAGCAAAAGATCATTCCATCTCTGTCCCCACGGCCAATCAAATGTCAGGTCTCAAACATTTTCACAACTGGAGAATCACGAAGCGTTCACGTGTGATTCGGTCCCACAACCAACCCAAGCTGCAGCTCCACTCTGGAGCACAAACAGCATGAAATGGCCAGGAGAAGAGGCGTGCGTGGGTTCACTTGTCCTCGTCAGACGACTCGTCGTCAGAATCAGAAGAGTTGGGTGGACTGACGTGGACGACCATTTGGGTCGACGAAAGGTTCTCGAGGGCGCGACAAGCGTCTTCCGAGAGCGGATTTTCTTCCAGATGCACTTCCCGCAGCGTGCTCACGTTTCGCAGCCGAGGCGTCTCTACGTCTGCGAACAAGTGACGAGCGTTTCATGTAGAAGTTTCCCTGCGTTATCAGCCTCACTATAATCACTGAGAAGATGAAAACGGCAGAAAGGTGTTTTAGGTGTACCACCACCAGCACGAGCTTCGATCCTACCTTTGGCGACGCTTGGTCTCTCGCAAGCATTTAGCGCACAAGCGTAACCAGAGCAGAAAGAAAGACAAAGTGCGCGTCCTGGAGGCCGGGGCATTTGAAAAAGACACCCTACCGTTTTTATCTCGTCAAATTATAGATAATTGTACTGTTTACAAACAAAAACCGTTTCTTGTGACATCCGATCGCTCTGTTTCGGCAGGCCCTCCGAGCCTGTTGATGTCAAAATTCCTGGGACGATTGACTTCTACGGAAATGACAAAGTTTGGGATTTACAGAGATCTTGATGTTGCGCGATTCAAAGTATAAGAGGGGATCGGTCGTCTTACAGCAGTAATGAAAAATTCTCCAACAAATATCTCACTAACCGGTCCTTTAGCTAACCACTTGGAGAAATATATGGCATGCTGACTGGAATCTCATACACGTAAATAATCATTCTATTTGTCCCCTTCTTTTTGTCCCTTCGCTTGAGGGTTGCCATGTGTAAATAATGCTCAGATCTTATGTCAGAAGCATGGGGTATTCGCTTGTCTATGGCACCTTTTGATAGCGCTTGTGTTCATTTTCTACTTTGATGTTGAAAAATCCCGTAAACTTAGAAGCACCGCAGGTACTCCGAAATGAAACAAAGCTCTTCTGGAAGCCGCATGGATTAAGTGTTTTGCAAGAAATAAGTTCACATGTCGTATGGAATCTCATTACAACTTTAAAATTAAGTTTTTGATATAGATTCAAGGTCACCATGACCAATGTTCCAATCAGAGGGCGTGAAATTCGGTCTCACCAGAGATGTAGTTTTTGCGAGCGTCCAGGTAGGTGAGCTTCGGCAACCGGAAGATGACCCACGGCATGGACATGTAGTCGTTGTAAGAAATGTCCAGTTTGCGAAGCTCGGGGATGTCCTTGAGTTCCTCCGGTAGCGTGCTGAGCCGGTTGTGGGCCAGGTTCAGTTCTGCACAGCAGATGTTATAGTTAAAGTTATTTGCTGCTTCTAGGGGCAACATGTACAACTTAAAAAAAAAAAACGCATAGTTTGTATAGTGTATAAACACCGAACACCACCACTCCATAGAAGATTTAAAGAGGCCAAATAATTTCTTATGAATCCACAGGGCTGTATACCGGTAACATTTACCAAGATGTTCGCCTCCTTGTTTCTTAAAGAATGTTGCTTGTTTTTTACATTCGTAAGTAAGCTGCCATCAAAAATCATGCCTGTGGACGTGGTCAAGCATCGAAGTCAAACTTTAGGTGTTGAACTATAGTGGAGGATATGATTTTCTCCGTATTTGAAAAACAGCTGTCAGCGTTTATGAAAAACTATGAACTATGTGGAGTTAAGGTGTGCGATAGAAGAACAAAGATCGTGAGCTGTTAATTCGACCAAAGGTTTTACGTCTTACAAGGTCAATGATCTGCACGAAGGGTTTCGCCATATGTCTTACCTGTGATGTGGGTGAACTTCAATGGAAGCTTGGGTGGAATCTTGCGTAGAACGTTGCTGGAGAGATCACAAGCCAGGACGACGGTGTTCCTCATCAGGTGGAAGATGGCGTCGGGAAAAGACATCAGCTGGCAGTCGGAGAGATCTGCGAGCAAAGAGCGGGAGCTTAGACCAGCCTACTGGGGCCTTCATTTTTCCTCCGTCATATTTTTATCACTTAAAGTTTAATATATACATAAACTATCTACCCAAAGAATGAACACTATTTCTTAGTAAGGATTCACACCACCCACTCGGCGTCTAAATGTTCTTTTGATCTCATTCATGACTGATTCATGTATTGTAGACCAACAAATAAAGATGATTATTTTTAAATAATAGAGTGAGTTGTATTTATGAAATAGTATATTAAGTGCACTGTTTTATGCTCGTGTCTATCTCTCCATTTTTTCTTTCGGGCTATGGGCACTGGTGGGTGAAGAAAGTTTGGCGTTCTTACTGGCGCGACGCGCTGGTAAGAATATGTTCAAGCCGCGCCACGGCCTGTGTTCTTAAGCTGCCTATAGTACTGAAAATGTCATAGAAACAGTCAATGTTTTCATTGACTTTCGAGCAACTGAGCAATTGAGCAACGATCGCGGCTTTCCTATTCGACCACTTTCGTTCTCTATTCAAGCAAGCAATTCAGAAAACCATGGCTCCGCCTGGACTCCAAAGTGATTAGTGCAGCACAGTAATGAAATAACCTCTTGGCTAAAAAAATTAGCGGGGCCATCCTGAATCCAGTAAAGAGGGACAATGAAGCGCGTGGTGCTGACACCTCGACTTGTCAGCATGTCGAAAGAGGAGACCCCTGGCTGCGCCTCACTGAGCGGCACCATCCGTCTGTGCGTTCCCTACCAGCTGCCAACGAGCATCAACCTTGTGCGCATCTGGCCGGCAGTCGTGCTCGTCCAAAACAGCAAACGGTCACCGTTCGCTCGCTCGTCTTTCAGTGCCGCCGCTGCCAGGGGCGAAGACCCTAATTTAGCGCATCCCAGGAAGCGCAAACTTTCGCAACCAAGTGCCCGCACTCGAGGTCCGCCAGCAGTCTTTTTTTCTTCTTTATTTTGCCCTGACGTCTGTTGCTGAGGTCGGAAAACGCCTCGCAACAAAACAAAACGAAGGCCCGCGAGGGACTAGCGGCAGAGACGCTTGCCTGAGGAAGTGGCAAGTTGGTGCCAAACACAGCAGAGGAGCGGCTATAGCACGCGCAAACTGCGCAACGACTCGTCGCGTATATAACGTGTCCCGTGCTCTTGAACCCGTGCCCAAGGCGCAGAGCGAGGAGTAATCTTTCTGCGCAATTATTCTCCCCGCGAGGGTCCGTGTGCCGAACGACTAAAGCCTCGCCACTGTCTTCCAGGGACCAGCTGGCAGGAGACCCGAAGCTCCTTCCGGTTGCGGCTTGTCGCGGAAAGTCTCACACACACAGAAACTTGTTTTTAGCTTCTATTTCTTTTTTTATCGAAGACGTCTGTCAGGTAGTGTGAAAAACTACTGACTACGTTGAATGCAGTTAGTTCTTGTCAAAAATAGGTTCTGTGGATTTCACAACCCGGATAAGCTTGGGTTGAATTTGTAACGTGCGGCCTTAAACTGGCATAATTTATGGCACTGCCTTCTGCGTTAATTTCTTTTTTTCTGTACACCGTTCAATTTTTGTTAAAGCTTTTTCTTTTTGTTTCATGTTGCTACTTAGATCTTGAGTGTCGAACCGTGAAGTCGCGGTCATACAAAAGACAGCCCGCAGACACTGACGGTCACATGACCAATGACGGTAACATTGGTCATACAAAAACTGTCTTCAGACATACTTCGAAGCATATGTGAAGCAAACGTACTTCGAACATGCTTGAAAAGAGTCCGCACATAATTCTGCCATCGTGCCTGCAGTGAACATCGTTTGAATGCTGTGTGAGCACTGTGAACGTGACTTAACATTCTGGACTGAAGGCTTTTTTTTTTAACCTGCTAAATCTCTTTACCTCCTTGTCCTTTCTTTTCATATCTCCTCATCGAGAAGGGAATTTTCGGAGATCAATTAATCGTGAAAGAGTAGTCTGGAGCCAACTGGTTGTAGGGTGCTACCTCAAAAAGGAGCTAATGAAGCTAATGTTTTTTTGTTTTGTTTTTATCTAAATCCTTCCTTTAAAGCTTCCTCTTTTTCTTCCTTACTCCAAGATGCACACCTTCATGATTGAATGCCGTCATGGCTATTTCAAGCCGAAAAATCAAGACCAATTAATTTTTTGTTTTCAGTTCCACTTCTTTTTTGTTTCATTTTCAGAGCGAGATCCAACGATTTGTGGTGATTTGGGTGCGTGTGAGTCCCTGCATTAGAATTTTAGCTTACATCGAGCCTATCTTACTCAGAAACGTTCACCCGTAACAAGTACGAGACAATAAAAGGTATTTGCACCTGTTCGTATCTAGAACAGAGCATGTGTGCTGGCATCTGTGAAAAGAGATTTCATGTATCAGAAACACACGAGGTACACAAAGGGAGCAGGAGGGTGTATCGCGATGCCCTTGTTGTGTTCAACGAGGTACTTACACACATATGTCTTGTTGTCTGCGCTATGCAAACAACGGACCATTTGTTCCCGCCTTGCTTTAGCTGGAAGCCATTGTTCTTGCGTCAAATTATTTTAATTTCTCATTCATTTGTTTCAATATCGTCTTGATGATGTATTCAGTGCTGGAGTTTTTATTGAGTTCGTTCCTCTTCCTTCCGGTTATCCTTTCGAGATAAAAAGGCGCGGAGTGAAAATTTGGAGAGGGGCCAATTTCACTCCAATGTCAACATTTCGGCAGCGGTTCGAGCACGTGGTGTCTGGAGAAGTTTCGAAAAACGTTAGGTGACTTGATGCCAGCTTGTGAAAGCGGGAATAATGCGTTCAAAAGCGCGTGGTGTCGCTGCTTCTCTAGAAATTTTGACGGCCTTGTAAAGTGGAAGCAAGTGAAAGTCTTACAACAGGAATGCAACAACTTTCGCAAATTCTCTCTTAGGCTTTTTTTTTTTTTGTTAATCACTTGCGCGTAGTCTTAACCAGAGCTTAAAGAATTACTTGTGTCCTCTTTTTTTCCTGTATTATTTCCGTTCATTCGATCACTTATAAGGATTTCTTTATTAAAAGATACTTTATAAGTGACCGAATTTATGTTTTTGTATTTACACATTCCTAGTAATTAAGTTAAGCTTATGCAAACAATTCTATATTTAAAAGAAACTAAAATGTACATATCTGATAACTGCATGGGGTTATTGCTGTTAATTTTAGTCCTAAAACAATAGAAACTTAGTGCGCCCGATGAATGTTGCGCTCATACTAAAATCAAAATCATTTGACCCAAAGAATGTTCGATGACTGGCGGTGATTGAATTTTTTTAAACGTGTATATTGGATCAAGAAATAATATATGACTTATTCGCCCCCACCTTTGCTTTGTTCTCCTTCGGTACATTTTTTTTTTTTTTTTTTTTTTTAGAAGGAAGTTAGGAAGTGATAGCAAGAGAATGGCCAGTTTGCGCGCTGTTGTACATTAAAAATATCAATATTTACCAAGTAATGAACTAGTAAAGCTCGAATAAAGCACCTTTTTAGACGTACGTCGCCAGTCAGTTTAGTAAAATCGTAGTAAAAGATTCAATATTAAATCAGAGCACACGTGGTGACAACCCTTTTTAATTCGTGGCAGTACGCGCAAGCGGCACGGTTTTCCAGTTTATAGAGTGCTAGGATGACTCGCTTTGCCGACTTTGGTATCTTAGAGTGAGTAAATTGTTTTTAAGCTTATAAACTACAACTGCCTTAGCATACTCAAAATTCAAAACGTGTGAAGAGCGCACCGCGGTCAAAAAGCTCCACGAACCAGCGCAAAGCCGATCCCTTTGTCTTCTCGCATAGAAGGCTGGAGTAAGAGTGGGTCCATCCTCAAACCATCAAGGGCATTTTCAATTTAATCACGGACGCCTCCTGCGGAAGTTGGTCGCCAGTGTGCTTGCGCTGCGTGTTTCCGTTGCGAGGAAGAAAGCAGATGGAAAGACGTTTGCAGGCGATCAACGCCTAACCACGGAACCAGGACTGAGTGGTTGGAGACTCTCTGTAATCTAGGCTGCGATACCGATTGCAGCGCCACCACTACACGAAGGTGGAGTGTGCAGTAGCTAGTCGCTGTACAAGCTCAAGGTAAAGTGGGCCGGGAAAAGCAGCTCTCCGAATGACTATGGTCCGTTACAGGAGGTGTGTAAAATATCATAGTCAGTCACAGAGCGAGAACGGATAGGATGTCTCTCCCGAATGCCCAGCCTCCAGGCATCGCTCGCTGCCTTCACTCACGCTTTGGCTCCGCGTGCACGCTCGAAGTTTGAAACACGCCGAACGGTTATCCAGGGAGACGGTACAAGTGAAACACCTCTCTGCCGTTTTCATCCTGTCAGTTACTATAGCAAAGAAAAAAGTGCTAGAGCAGATGTATTGGTTCTTGCTAAAAGCTCGTGCAACAAAAACAAAAACAAAAAACAAAAAAAGAAAACATTTTTATGCAGGTTCTCCTCACTGGGGCTGTCCACAGCCCTTGAGGGAGCCTGTTCGTAACTCCAGAGGAGTGAATGCCACATAGTGGAAAAGGCGTGAAGGAAAAAAGCGGGAAGGGTGCAGCTGAGGAAAGTGGATATTAAGTGTGGTCCGTTAGAGTTGCAATTAATTGTGAGCTTGCGAACCGCGACGAACGCACACGTGAACTGACCGAGATTCTGGTTCTCCGTTGCATCCGTGCACCGATGGACCACCTTGATGACGGCCTTGCCGGCGGTTCCGGCGATGTCCACTTGAGACGGAGGCATCCTACGCCCTGGAGTGCTTCACCGACGACCACACGAGTTCAATAAACACGAACCCCAACTGGGAACCGCCCAACACTCCCCGGTGAGTGCTTTTCGTGCGATCGGGAGACAGAAGGAAACGTCGAGCTGACCGGTGTGTTGTCCCGTGTAGGGGGGCTCAGCAGGCCTCGGTCTCGTTCTTCAAACTCCGCTCGAAAAGCAGGTTGTGGGTTTTTCGAAGCGTCTGGGGCCTGGCGCCCTAAATATAAACCCTGCGGACCATCCCTTTCCTCCCTCCGCAGGGAATCAGCTGACCTCGGACCTGAGCCAACGACGAAACGCCCAGGAACCCTGCGCTGTTTTTTTTTTTTTTTCGTTTTTTTTTTTTAGTTTACTGTTAGCTGCAGCTTTGTAGACGCTTCTGGGGTTTGTAGACGCTTCTACTTAGTCTTTTTTATATTTAATTTTGATTTTTGTTCCCCGGGACCGCCAGGAGGAGTTAGCGCAACAAGGTTGGCGAGTTGCTCGGCAGTGTGTGACTCCTTGGCTGTGGGCTCGGGGTTAGACGCCGAAAGGGTTTGCGAGAACCCGCCGCTTTCTTTGTGAGCTTGGCGCTCGTGGTTTCTTTTAGCTCGTTTTTTTCTGCTTCCAGGTACTTATTTCTTTGGATGTCGGCGCGGAAGGGGGGCGGGGAAGCTGGGTTTCCACGGAGCAGACAGACTGCGTCGGTGTCATACGAGGTCGTTACGGAATTAGCGCTTTCTTTCGAGAGACGGTGGCGTTGTCGGGCGACATCCACGTGACGTGGACCCGTGTCCTTCGAATCGACGGCTTTCTTTAATAATTTTGTTTCGGGCCTGCTAAAGGGGAAGGAGAAAGAGAGAGAGAAAGGGGAGGAGGGCGTGCGACTGAGTAGGTCACGTGACTAACCGACGCAAGCGGAAAGGGGTTTTGCGTCATCATCCTCGCGTCCTGAACCCCCGAAACTTTATGTTACAATCCATTTTGAACGCTGGTTGCCGAGGGGGTATCCGCGAAGCGGAAGGTGTCGAAACCGAGGAAGGCTTCGAGAAAGTGTTCCGGTGTCGTGCGTTTTTCTTATCCATCCTTGCTCCAGAGTGTAGAGGCCGTGAATAGCGTACCTGTGAAAGATGCATGCGCGCTCGTGACTTGACGCAACTATTGTCGTCATAGTTCTTTTCGTTCAATGAGGGTGCAGCCCACTGTATCAAATTGAACTCCAAGTGACCTTGGCACGAGCTGTGCTCGTTTTGCTTGAGTCAAAGTATGGCTTCCTCCGCTGCAACGCGAGCTTAGAAAATGAAATTAGCCCATTAATGTATCTGGAGGTGACCTAGGCTGAGGACTTTAGGAGCCAATCAACCCCCAATCCTGCGTTCACTAAAACAACATCCGAAATTTGGTTAAGCAACATTGGAGTCGTTAGCTAAAACATTGTGGACAGAGCTTCATTTACCGAAATATCACGAAGGTAAAACCAACCCTTGATATGCACATATCCGATGCAGATCCCATCAGTAGAACGCGTTGCGACGTAACGAGAGGGACCTTTCCGTATATTATGTTTGCGCGTGTGCCGATAGTGACTATAGTGAAAGAGTGACTTGGATTGAATCGTTCTCCATTGTGATTGCGGAAACAGAAGATTTTTGTTGGTTAGAAGTTGAAATAATTTTGTCAGCACTAAAGCAAAGAACATGTGCATGCAACGTTAATCGTTTTTTTACTACCGACTTTCTTGCTATATTCCTTCATTGCTTTCTGTAAAAACAAAAATTAACTTTTTTTAACAATTGGAGTTTGAGGACACTAAAGGGAAACACGCGCCCACAAGGCAGTGCTTGTTCAAAATTATGTACGGGCATCGTTGTTTTGTAGTAATTTTTGGGTTCCGTTACTCTGTCACGTGACCAGTGGAAAGTGCCCCACTGGGGTCAGTAAACTTTGGGGGCGGTTTATTTTTCGTTTCGAAAAAGGTAACAAAAACGCAGACGCGGGCCGTGTGTATCGGTACACACTCATCGCTCGGGCTGCTATATTTAGGATAAGCGATGGGAAAACACCCCCAAACCCGTGAGCCCACCTCGCGTGATCGTGCATAGCTTCAAGACGCACGTGGCTCATCACGCACTTCCTGAAAGATCTCAACAACAAACTCTTTGTTTCTCTATTTGTATTGTTTAGCCAGTGCGTGTGTTCTTGTGATCCGTTGTTTTCTCAATCCTTGGCAGATCATTTGAAACTAGAGTGTTTCCCTGGTTTTTGAGCTGTGCCGGCTTCACTGGTTCAATTTGGGCTAGGAGTTAAGGAATTTTATTTTTATTGTGATATATAACGTTTGGGCCTCTCATCGTAGTTTATGAATCAAGTATGTCGGTATTATTTGCAATGTAGTCGAAAAGTTTTAGTAATTCAGGTGTTCTTGTTAGTAATAACAACATCGCGGCCGTGAATCCTGACAATTTATAAGAACACGAAGAGCGTCTCCTCACAAAACGGGCAGCATTTTCTTATTAAACAATTTTGAATTATATGACGTGCAGTCCCGAAACATTGGCATCGTTTAGGTGGCCAGTAGTTCATTTGCTTAGTTTATTTTAGAACTATGGTTTGCTTTTGAGGTAGATATTTTGTAGTTCTAATGCAACGTTAGGCTATCTAAGAAACGAATTTGTTTATATATATATATATATATATTTTTTTTTTTAGAATGAGATCACGTTTGTGGGTGACCAGCTAAAATGATGAAGATGCTGCAAAGTAACAAGAAAACATTTTGTTTTGAAAAAAAAAACCGATACACACTGGAGATTTTAGAAAACGCTACGTACATAAAAACTAACAGGCTGGAATGACCATTGCCATCTTCGCCATAATCTTTAACCTTCATCATCATCATTATCTTCTTCACTGTTTCTATCATCCCAGCTGCGCATCCAGCGCAAGGTATGGCAAGCACATAAAGTATTTCGTGCTTAAACCAGAGATTCCGATGTGATTTTAACTTTAATCCAACTGAATGAGTTTGGGACCGTGTGGTTCTATCTTACGTGTGCCACATTCTTCTGTTGTTGTTTTTTCAAGAAATCTATCTAACGTTACAGGGAAACTGTCTATCAAGCAAATCTCGAATTCAGTTTGGAACACATACTTAAAATTATTGACTAAACTAGCTGGTAAACATAATCTCTGGCTTCTCAAATAAAAGGCTGAATATTTTTTGGCTAATGACACAGTCATATTTTACACATCTGATTTCATTTGGCAGTAACAAGAGGATACCATGAAAAGTTTAATTGAAAGCTTATTTATTGTATTTATTAAGTGTGCCTTGTTTGATGTAATTCACCAATTTACGATTTGTATTACTTTAAATTTAAATATTATATAGTTTGCTACCTCATAATTTACTCCAAATATTATCTCCAAAAACGTAAAAAAAAAAAAAAACGAAGAATGTTCTAAAGCATGTGATATATTTTCTATTGCACTCTTGAGTACACCCACAATTCCGGTTAACCGAAGAAAGCGCTAAACAGACTCGGCATATTTTGTTTTGTATTTACTCTTTTCGTTTGTAGCTCCAGGTAGTGTGAACCTATTTGACTTACTGCGTCTATGCTATGCCTCAAACACGCAGAAATAAATTTCAAAAATACCCTGTCATAATGTTTTTTAGCGTTAAAATGTACTCCTGTGACATTACTATACCCAAGAGTAATGCAAGTTAATGTAATTTACGGACAAAACACCACGGGCATGTTTTTCTGCAGAGCGCAAGCGCATAGTCAATCATTGGCAAAGTCCCCAGCCGGTCTCTCAGACTACCTATAGTTTCAGGATCAAGCTAGAGTCGAATTACATATTAAAGTCGTATGATTACTTGCTCAGTGGCAACAGCGAATAAAAAAGTCCTAATTACGAACAATGAGTGCAGGCACCATAAGTGATAAACTTTTTTGCTGCGACAAATATTTGCAAAAGACTGACGTAACTGTTTCTTATCAGTTTAGAAGCTTCATATCTTCCTCCGCTAACTTAGATTCTGGTGATATGCGTGTTACGCACAATAGGTACGATCAAAGCGAATGCCGCATGGACTCTCTGCATGTGCGGTATGCCGGGACTGCAGAATGCTTGCTGTAACGAAAAAAAACAACACTTAGACTGTAACGCGTGCCTTCAACATCACCAGGACTCAGCTGCAGACCCGATTCGTTCGTCGGACACAAAAAAGGCGCTCATTGTAACGTCGCCTTGATTTACGATCAGGCGATGTGTTAGCGGAACTAAGGGAGTATCATGCGCCATACTTTCACAAGTTTCTTCAGGATTGCTTCGTGAGGGAAATAGAAAGGGAATGCATCCGGATGTTGCACAGTTCTTCATTTTGTAGGTCGTGCACGTGTTTCCAAGTTTAAGGGGCCCATCGTCGGGGCCGTCTATACTGGGGTCTTTCGGCAGTACTTTGCAGACGCCGACAAAGACTGTCACAGGCTGCGTCATACGCTCTCAATTGTGTTTTTTCTGTGTGTGTGTGTATGTGTGTGTGTGTGTTTTGTGTTTTTATGTGTTTTTTTAAACACCGTTGGCGTTTCTCTGCGAGTTGACGCGGAACTGTGGACGCGATTTTAGGCCAAGGAGTTCTGCAAGTCGCGGCTTCCTCGAGCGCCATCTTGGCTCAGATGACTTCCGCTGAAATGCATGTTCTACCCATGGCGACTACAGTCAGTGACAGGTTAAAGATTCAGGGGACACTTTAGCGGAGCAAATCCTCGAAAGCTGGTGCTCTCCTCTCCAGTGTTCGCTCTGCTATGGTGTAAAAAGGCGGGAGGAGTTTCCCCTGAACTCTTAACCTGTCACCGACTATAGACTAGCCGCCCCTCCATACATACCCCGACCTGCAGAGCAGTATTTATAATGCGTTCTATATGCTGTACTCAACACGTCTAATGTCGGCACGCACTTTAATTTTGGTTTTGTACGCCATCTCTATTTTGATGTTCAGTCTCCGAGTGCCACGTAAAGCCTGTTTGTTTTAAAAATGATAACCATAGGGCCTTAATGGCCAGATTGTATTAGTGTTCGAAGACATTACAAACAGTTTAGACTTGGCTTTATTTGGCGCCGTTTGCAAAATAATAGTGCTTATGAAATAACAGACGCAATCACGCTTACCATCTGCTCCATTCAGCGCACCCAGTGAAAAGCATTTTTTCACCTTTTCAGTCAGTACAAGAAGATGGCCAAGGTTTAGGCCCTCAAACTTCAGTAGAAGCAGGCCTCAATTGAGATTTACGCATGCGGGTTGAATTACAGCTGCACATTTGGGACGGCTTTCATAGTGGAGTTTTTACGCGTGGGATGAACCTCAGTAACAAAAAAAATTAGCAGTCCTGTGTTATGCTGCAGTGCAGTGGCAGCATTTCTGCGACACGTCACGGTGGAATCGTTGGGGATCGGCGTCCCGTTCATGAACTGTGGGATTCGTGAACAAAAGCGCTCGGAAACAATATACACAACTGGCCTTCTTATGCCAAACGTTTTTGTTTCTTTTCTTCTTTTTTTTTCCCCCAAGCATGCGAAAGCGCGTCTCCCATGGACAGTGCTCCGACGGCATTTGTTACTCGCTATTTCTTTGTTTTTTTTCAGAGAGCACGTGCAGTGGGCATCGGTACTGCGAAAACTCTAAGTGTAAAGCGGGGTGTTAACACTGTGGCGTCGCCCTCATTAAAGAAGAAAAAGAAAAACCTGTAGCGTAAATTTGTGTAATAAAGAAATATTTAAAAAATAAAAAGGTGGCGTAGCTCTGTGGTAAAGTCTTCGTTTCGCACGCAGCGGACACAGGTTCGATTCCCGCGAGCGACAAGCGATCTTTTTCAAGGATTGGGCAACATCGAAGACGGACGCCGCCAACTGCATCATCAACAATGGCAACAACTACGACCACAACAACTACAACATCAACAACGGACGTCATTTCCAGTGCTGGGGAGAGCCCCCCCCCCCCCCCCCCCCCCATAACAACTATCTCTGTAAAAAGCTTCCCGAGCCCTGTTCAATATAAATACGTATCCTGTTTATCAACCCAAAGCGAGCTGCCAGCGGAAGCTGACGTTTATGACTCTGAGTGTGGGCACATGCCAGCTTCGCAGCAAAACATATAAATTCACAACTACTTCCAAGAAAAAAAAAAAAGAAAAAAAAAAAGCTCCGAGTGCCGTGGCACAAGACAAGTGTCACAGGCGAACCTCCCGTCACATGTCGTCTTTGTCCACAACACACCCCGGGTCCCGAAAAGTGCGCAGTTTCTGCTCCGAAAGGCAAATCCGCCAACACTTGGAAACGCCGGCATCTTCGTGGGCTCTGGACGTTTGCCCGAGGAGTTGAAGAGTCGGAGAGAGCGAACCTGGCGATGCTGGCGTTTTGATCCTACAGCGTCTTCGGCGTAGAAAATTGCCACAACTCCTCGGAGAAAAACTACCTCAATGTTCTGGACAGGTATACTGAACGGGTCGTTGACTCGTGGTTCATACGGGGTAAGAGTGGCGCAGGAGGGCCTGTCTCAACGCGGATGTCGTATGGGAGTTTCTTTGTCTGGCGTTTCTTAGTAATATGCTCCACGCAGGAAGCATGGGTGGCTGCCTAGATAAAAATCGCTGCGTTTGCCAACAAAGCGGCTTAAGTTCTATTGTAAGTTGAGCAACGGTTTTTTCGTGGAATTCTCGTTTCTCGAGTCCAGGCCTCTGGTTGAGTGCTGTAATTTTGGCTGATTCTTATCGTCAGAGATGGCGGTAACCACTTCTATTTCTTGAGTACTTGGTCAATATACGTTTTAGAGCTTGATGAAGCTAACGATTGACTTCCATTTCTTTAATACTTCTACTATAGTGCGTGATAAATGTAACCATTGGCTTCTACTTCTTTCGTACGTTTACTTCTTTAGTTATAAATTAATGCAACCACTGACTACTATTTCTTTAGCGCTTCTATTTCTTTAGTACATTACAGTAGCATAGATCATGAAGCACGGCATAGTTCTCTAGTAACTTGACTGTATAAGTGGTATTTCGAGGAATTCCTGTTTCCAGATCCCAGCTGTGGTAGTGGGTAGTAATTACGATTGATCCTTACACCAGTAGATGGCTGCAACAATTCACTTCTACTTATTTAGTACTTTATTATTCATAAATCTAACAATTGAATTCCACTTCTTTAGTATTTCATGAATGTAACCAATGACTTATACTTCTTTACTGTGGTGACAAAAAATATATTTATATGGTCTTTGCTTACGACAAAAATAAACTACACATCGACGAACGCTCATAGTAGCCCTATTGGTCCCATTCAAATGCCAAAGTTTCAGTACTAACCGTTATCTTATTTAAATGTTATAAGTATTTCTGTGATTGGAAAATGGCCGATGGAGCTTTCGAATGCATGGAACTGAATTGTGTCATTGACCAAATATTTTCAAAAACAGGCCCCATTTTTTTTTTAGATTTTCAGGTAATGGCGTAACTTTTGAATGAGATAACGGTTAGATCTTACATTTGATATTTTGTTCGGACCACTGGCGCTACATTTAGGCGGATAATGAGCGTTCGGCGGTGCGTGGCTTATTTTGGCGGTGAAAGAAACTCTAAACTTGTTTGGGGGGACAACTTGTACTTCTATTTCTTTAGTACTCTAGCCTAGTATAAGGACCGCGATTCACTGGAGACAGATAATCACTATATATGTCCTTAATATTTCAAAGTATTTATGAAATATATAAATCATTTACGTACCTTAAATATTCGTTGTTTGGACAACTAACGCGATAATAGGGTGGTAGCAAATGCACCGCATTGTTGTAGTGTTTTCTTGAAATCACGCAACCTGGTAGTATGACAGGGAGTTCAAAATAAAGCTAATTTGTGCCGGATACAGAAATCCACTCCAGCGTCAGCGCCTAGATCTATTTGCGGAATGCAGATGGTGCGCTAGCACGGCAAGGACGTCGCTAACGATGTCAGTTGCCTGTTTGTCTCAGGCAGTGCAACTAGTGGGTTGATTGCTAACTCCAAGAATATGCGTTTGGCTTGCGTGCAGAAGTCAGCCGACCTACGATGTGTAAAACCTGTAAGCAAAAAACGCCAGCTTGCAGTTTACAATGTCATGGACGTGATTTCGTTCTGGCTTGCCGTGTGAGGTAATACATCCTCTACCAAAACGCCTCCAATAAAGTATCAATCAATGCTTTTGCACAATACATGAGTATAGCATAAAGTGATAAAAATTATTAAACAATATTATTGTTGACGCCTCAAACGGATCTCAATGTTCAGCCATAAAGAAGTAGATTTATCGGGAAGGCTATTTGACTTACTTCTGACTTCTGCCCCTGAAAAGGTTAAATCCGTTTGTTTGCTCGAAGAGCTTACCGACCACAAAGTGGTTTTAGTAACGATAGACATTGCAATACGTGACAAACCGGATGACGAAAAAGTGACTTTTGATTATGCAAAAGCTAACACAGCTAAGATTTCTGTAGCCTTAGAGGCTTTTCTTGGGCAGTTTGAAAGGGACTATAGGTGCCGACCTATTGATGAGAACTGGACCCTAATTAAGGAACCCTTAATTAGGGTTCAGCTCGTGCTCGTGCCCCCCTGGTGAGATTCGAAGGATCAGAGCCCCCCCCCCCCCCCCCCCCCCCGGCCCGGGCCATGATCCTTACTAAGACGCTGTTTACGTGCCATGTAACGAGCTTCTAGTAGTAGCACGTAAACAAAATAACGCCGACGTTGCCTTTATTGACAAAATACGTGGGAAATGGAATCCTCAC
The DNA here is from genome assembly GCF_016920785.2 of Ixodes scapularis. Lineage (NCBI taxonomy): Eukaryota > Metazoa > Arthropoda > Arachnida > Ixodida > Ixodidae > Ixodes > Ixodes scapularis. The sequence continues at coordinate 85,097,843 of NW_024609868.1, read as the reverse complement.
GTGCTTTCGTTAGCTTCAATCACCATTACTGGCGAAAAGGCAACGTGCAGCACCCCCCCCCCCCCCCCCCCCCCCCGGGAAAATGGAAAATCTACACCGCTGGAGGAGCCCACATCCATATATATAGTACGGCTCATTGGTGCTGTTTCCTAAGCAAACCGTAATTGTAAAATATTTGTAAATAAGCTTCAGAAAATGTTCCCTGACTGTAGGGATGTACCCAAGCCACGTTCCGAAGAGATTGAAAGGATGTCTCTGCATAAATTTGGAACATTTCAAGAAAGTAGCAGGAGTTCTTTGGATGTTCTGAGAACGTTCTTAGAATCTTGTTGGGATATTTGATTGTTGATTAAATGTCTGGTAATGTTCTATGTCGTTCTCAGAACGTTAAAAAAATATTCATTTGAAAACATTCCCCGAACGTAGCGATAAGTGCCTGTGCCACATTCTGACAACATTGATGGAATGTTTTTACGTAAATTTGCAACATTCCAAGAAATTTGCCTATGTTCTTTCGAACATTCCCGGAATGTTTTCAGAACGTTCTCGTGCTACGTGGGGTGCTTCGCAACTGCAGCGTGATCTTGATTCCATCACAGCTTGGTGTACGGATTGTCAAATGTGTGTTAACGTATGAAAAAGCAAAGTCATGACGTTCTCGACCAAGACAAGCAATGGTACTTTTGATTACACACTCGCCAACACAAATCTTTAAAGGGTAACAAAGTACACACGAACTCATCTTTGTTACGACACGGCGCGGTGGTGGCGCGTCGGACGCACTTCCGGTCCGGGGCTGTGGGCGGAAGTGCCCATGTGAGACGTGTATTCCTGCGTTGTTTTGAAAGCAGCCAGACAAAAACCTGCCTTCTTGTCAAAATGCTGCGACACTGGCTGTATCAAAAGGGTCGAGAAAGGTTTGAAGGTCAGTTTTCATGCGCTCGGTTCGTCCGAGAACGCGGATATGTGCCGTGAAAAGGGAAAACCAGACGCCGTCGGACCGCGATTGCTTGGGCGGGAAGCATTTTGGGTTGAATTTACGGATACTTCTGGTCATCAAATTTATTTGTTTTGTTCCAAAATGAGCGCCGGAAAATCGTCAAGTTGCACGGACCACCTGCGGACTACGTTCAGTGCGTCTTCAAGTTCAAACGGCCGCCTGGTCGTTCGAACTGTCGTCTGCTCTTTCAAACGTTTCTGCTTGTCGTCTGCTCTTTTAGAGGACACCGGCCCGTAGACCAGACGTGGGCCTGGTACTTGCGATAAGAAGTAAGTGCAGGCCTCAAAAGACTTCAGTTTGAAGGTTGGTAAGCAGGCTGGACGTAAACAGTAGATACAAAGAGATGTTGATCATTGTTACCAGTGGCCATCACCGACTTGTTATGCCTGATTCACTTGGTTAGATTCTGCTTGCGATTTTCAGTATCGACGTCGACATCTCAGCTACGGTTCACGCTTTTACAGTCCGAGCGACGTCGCTACTGAAAATTGCGAGCGAAATCTCATCACGTGAATCAGGCTTACATTTTGCGGCGTCCACGCGGAATGAATCGCCGCATGTCAGATGATTCATGCGAAGTTTTGCGTTGTAACGAGCCTCGGTAATTTCGCTGACGCCGCTCAAGTAGTCAGACATCGTTGGGAGGACGTAGAATCAACAATTTCAACGCCAAAAAGAGCGCGGGGACTCACACCGACGCCGACAATGTCGCATTTGGATGGTTTGTTTATGGGCGACGGCGATCTTTTTGCCCACACCCCCATCGCGCATGCGCGGCGCCGGTGGCGTCCGCTAGGTGGGCTTCGAGCGTTCCGGTTTGTTTGTAAACATGAGTTGGTGAATAAGTATCTTGGCGTTATTTTAATAGAAAAACTGGATTGGAAGGAACACATAGACTTTATTGTGGGCAGGGCAAACCAATCGCTGGGATACTTGAAAAGACACCTGTACTTAGCTCCTTCAGAAGTCCGCATCCTTGCATACACATCATTTGTTCGTTCTAAAATTGAATACGCTAGCCTGATTTGGATCCCATTTCAAATAAATCTTATACAGAAGCTAGAGTCCGTACAGAACAAAGCTGCGCGTTTTATTTATTAAGACTACTCACACTCATCTATAGTGTAACTGCCCTGAAATCGAGAGCAGGCTTGAAATCACTGAGTGCAGGCGTAAACAGGCGAGGCTTTTATTTTTACGTAAAATCTACTACTTCAACCAGGAACTCGGGAAACTACTTTTGCTCCCTCCGCACCGTATTTCTCCTAGGATTGATCATCCCTTCAAGAAAAGATTATCACCTAGTTGCACCAAACAATTTTCGGAATCGCCTTTGCAATTAGCCATTAAAGACTGGAACAGTCTACCTCGATCCGTTGCGGGTCTGGCGGGCGTCGCTCTTTCCAGAGACGCCTGCAAAACTTTGTTTAGTGACTAATATTTTTTTTTAAATATGCGTACTGTGCGTGTACACCACCTGCATGTTTTACCTTTATTGTTATATGCGCTTGCGTTACCACTGAGTGTCGTCTGCTTGGTTAGTTGCAGCATACCGTATGCTTTCTTTTCTTTTCTTTTAAGTACGTGCTGATGTTTTCTCTTTCTCACATTCACGTGTATTTTGTATTAGAATATAGTCACCTTGTACCCTCCTCCCTCATGTAATGCCGTCGGGCGATTTGAGGACAATAAATAAAATGAAATGAAAAGAAACGAAATGAAATGAAGGAAGGAATGAAAGTATCGACGGCAGTCCTTAAACTGGCAACTGACGTTTCATTAAGAGACTTACCGAGGAGTGACCTACCAAAAAACAAAACTCACTTTTAAACGAGTCATATGAAAATCATGTTGCTTTTGGCGTAAAACATGCGAGGCTCGTTAAACGCTGTATGTCTCTAAGCCTCATCCTTAAAGCTGCATCTAAGAATGCATTTCAGTCGTAGAGCTTGATCACATGAGATGCTTTGAGCAAGAATGTCAAACAAATAATTTAGTGCATGAGAAAAATTTCCACTCACACATAAGCGCCATTCTATGCATTGAATGCTAATATGGTTTGTCCTTAAACGGATAAATCGCTTTTTTTTATAAAAGTATTAAATTGGATAATGATCGTAATTATGATTATTTATTGTGACACTCGTGCTTCTAGGCTAACAAAACATCGCTGGAAGATGAAGAGAGGTAGTGCGACCTAAAGTAACCGGAGGGCGACCTTCCCCAACCTTTCCTCGCCTTCCAGTAATGTTCTGTCCATACTGAACTGCCAGGGCCTCTCAAAACACCTCGCAGGACTCACTGCTTTTTCACCAGAAACCCGACGCTCTCACGGCAACATCCCCCAGTTTCTCCATACCACGAAAAGCAAACGGATTCGAAAGCATAAAGCAAGCAGCTGGGAACTGATATTAACAAATGGGATTTTCTATGTTGCCTTCGCTTTACAAGGTCCATGGTGTTGGAGTTAGGCGATCTTGTTCTCCCATTGCCGCCATCAGTGCGGAAATATTTGAGCTTTTTTAAACTGCCACTGACTTCAGAAAAGGGTATCTCTTCTTCAGTCTGGTTTGCAGTTCATGTTGAAATCGCCGATGTGCACGTACACGTGCTCACAAAAGCTCATTTAGTGCAGCTCGAAATGTTCACAGAATGACCGCCCTTAGCATAATGATACGTGACAGCTGCGCGCATCTCAGCGTGCTTTCCTCTCCTTTCACGCTAAAAACTATTCACGGAACTTTTTTTTATTGCACCTCATGTTTTGTGTGGTGCACATCATATCACTACGAAGAAGCGTGTTTTTAAGACGATACGGCACCCTCGCGGGTCTTGCAAATATCTTCAGGATTCGAGGTCCCGGTTTGAAAATCACAAAACGTCATTTGCCAATCTGGGGTATTTTTTTTTTTTTTTTTTTTTTTTTTACATTTGTTTTAGATAGAATGCCAACTTCGAAGCTATTTTTGTGGGGTTCTACGTAGATGTTGCTGTCGTTATATTGAATAAATACCAACACCGCAAAAGTGGCTACTAGGACATCTCAATAATATACCCGGGTATATTTGTTCCCAAAATAATTCTGGGTTTTTTGTTATTTTTTGTGCTCAAAAAATGGCAGGCGTTTACGACGAGCATTGATAACCGCAAGTATGAAATAATTATAGCATCATTGAATCTTCGTCCGACAGCCCGTCACTAATGTGCACTTCATTGAGGCAGTACCTAAAAGCGAATCTTAGCACAGAATTCGTAGCACGCAGCCACACAAGTTGCTTATGTCGCAACAATGCTCGCCGACAAACGCGACAGCACGCTTATGCTGTTCATAAATTATTCCGTTTGCCTTCGCTCGTGGTCAAGTCGACACAGTCTACTTTGACAGGTGTGATGCGTTTGACAAAGCAGTCCGCGATTTGCTTCTGCATAAGCTTTTTCTCCTGCACTTACCAGCTGGTTTCAGTCATTTTACCGATTGTGAAAGCTCTGTGCAAATTTTGAATGACTTTTCTGATGCCTATGTTCCTTGGTCTAGTGTGCCCCAGGGGTATAACTTGAGATCACTATTATTTTATTATTTATTAATAATATTGAACTATGCGTGAACAATTCCCAGTGGTTGCTATTTGCTGATGACTTAAAACATTCTTTGAATGTCCGGTCACTCGCTGACTGTGCACTATTGCAAGAAGGCGTGTCACGCGTCCCGATTAACCCAAAGCGCTATCAGTTTGTAGAAGACAGGAGGCCATTTGAAATGACTACGCCCTTGGTTCTACTCCTGTTTGAAGTGTCTGTAATTCGCGACCTTAATGTTCATTTCGACAGTAATCTTTATTTTTCGTACCATGTCTCAACTTGTCGGTTCAACTGTAAGATTGCAGGGCATGATTTTCTGTTTGACCCAGGAATTCTTGAATCCATTGTGCATTATTCGCTTACATCACAGTCTGATTCGTTCCCGCCTTGAGTTTTTAAGCGTTGTGTGGAATTTTTTTACAACTGATGCACTGCAGATTGAAAGAGTACAAAAAAAGTTGTTTAGGGTCAATATTTTGGGCAAAGGTGTTTTATGGCTATACCTACATACTCGATACTTTCAGCTTACAGATGTTATTAAGTCGTGGAGTTCCGCGAGACATTTTAATTTTGCATGAAATAATTGACAGCCAAATAGCAGCTTACTGTCTTCGGTTAAGTTTCACGTACCTCTACGTTTCAGCAGGCATTCCTGTTTGTTTTATCCTGGTTCTCGGAAAAAAGTTGTGTTAGATCACCCTCATCAGTGGCGTACCAACTTGTTTTTGAGTGGTTGGAAGGGGGGGGGGGGGGGGGGGTAGGGGGGGCAAGCCAGACCCGCCCCCCCCCCCCCCCCCAGGGCCGGGTGTGTTGCCCTTGGTGTCCCTTGAGCGCTGCCGGCCAGTGTTTGCCCTGCCCAGTGGCGGCTGTTTCGGGGGGGGGGGGGGGGGGAGGGGGGGCAAAGCATGTGTTCTGCCCCCTCCTACGCTGAGAACTGGGAGGGCGGACGCTTGCCCCCCCTCCTGGTTGGTACACCCATGACCCTTATGTAAGTGTCTTTTAATGCCATTCTACCAGATACGTCGTTAGATGTTTATACGAATTATGCGTTTTTTAAACGTGAACTTGAAACTCTGATTTACTCATCATAACCTATCTGTGTGTTGGACAAGTTCTAGTATCACGAACGTGCTTCATATCGATACTTCGGTCGTTCAAAAGCATAACATAATAAACATTTAGCATTATTATTATTATTATTATTATTATTCACCCAGCGGCACTCCTGGCCGCTGGGTCAAGTAGATAAATAAATCCCCAATTACCCCAGTTCAATTAGCTAAACAACCATTCGTAATGTCCAATAGCAAAGCAAAAAAAGAAATACGATGCTAGGATACGCATGGCACACCTTCGTAGCCACGAAGGCATGGAAACACATACAAAACACAAGAAGGAACGCAGTATCGAATCTCATCATTTATTGCACGCCGTCAAACAAGGCGCCACAAGTGCACGACAGGATCAGGCCCCGCACGCATCACGCCAGAGTAATACCGCACCAAGAGCACAAGACGCGCGGCTCGGTAGCATTTTAAACTCTCTCGACTAAATTAAATACGCGTTCTCGGTGGCACGAAAATAAAATTACACTTTCCAAAGTACGTATTCTCAACTCCTCTACAGACAGTATTCACTGATCGTCATAGTTGATTCAGCATGGAACGAGCAAGTAAAGACTTTCTCTGCGCACGCGCAGAGTAAGTTTCCATTTCCAAGAATGACAACCCGATAGCGGTGTAGAACCCGGCAGAATTGTGCACGACGTTTCAGAGAGCTACTCAGGCGTAAATAATACCGCATAAGTAAGCCACGAAACGGAGTGCAATCAAGTTTTCACGAAAGTCTATTTAGGTGGTGCCTTTATTATATTCAAATTTCGTAAATGTCAAACTCAAAAAAATAAATCAAACAAAAAAATTGTTTTAATGCTCAGGGATGAAACCGAAAAAACAATTGTCGTGTTATCGCTACTATTCAAAGAGAGCATAACATGGAATAGAAACTTGAAAGCTTCATTGAGATGAACACACGAAAACAGATCCAGCAGATCCAAGCCTGTGTCGTACCAGCTGGGATTAGAACCGCCAGCCAGACTTTTTTTCTTCCTGTACACAAGAATAGCAGCTTCTATTTTTCTTTTTCTTTGTCTCTTTAAGCTACATTAACAAAATTTGAGTGGGATACATGCACCACCTAAAGACACCTTTGTGAAAAGTTTTATTGAAATCTCTTTATTGGAATATTTATACGTCGTCTTTCTCGACGCCGGAACACCTTTCGGAAACACCCTGTAGAAGGTCGCTTTTGGCGCAATCGTCGGCAAAGCGACGCAACTATGTCGGGCAATGGACACCGCCTACCCTCGGTAGCCACCGAGAGGGACGCCATTTTCGCGCAAGGTCAGTCCCATGAGGCAGACTTGAGTCAGGAGGAGCCCGCTTTTGTTAATAACTACATAGTTCTAGTGTCGGCACAAAGTCAGCTGCCATTCACTCGAAGAGCCGAAGGCACGGAGCACAGTTGTAGCTAGTTCTCCCGGAGTAAACAGAGCAGCGTGAGGCAGAGCGCCAACAGCATCGAGGTGGCCGTGATCGCGGGAATGGCTCTGGAGTTTCCGGTGACGATCTCGTCGACGACGACGATCTTCCAGCCCAGGTTGGGCGTCGTGTAGCTCTGGTAGTAGACGACGTCCGGCGTGCTCTCGTTGGGCATCCAGGAGAGGATGGCCGGCTGCCCGTCGTCGCACTGCAGCCGCAGGGAGTTGCGGAACTTGGGGAAGCTGATGAACTCGTCCGCCTGGCGAGGCTCCGAGGTGTTGTACTTCCAGGCGCACAGCCGGCCAGCTGCGGGGAAACGAGCTAATTGATTAATCTATCGATTTATTGATTGATTAACTTGGTATTCACTGATTGATCGATTGACTTATTAATTCATCGATATCTTAGTAAGAATGCAGAATAAGATTGTTAGTTGATTGTAAGTGAAAAAATTTGGGTCATTAAATAAACAAATGAACTCTGAAAAATAGTATCATAATAAATATGAGAAAATATAAGCTATCGGCAAAAAGAGACCCCCAAATCAGTCAATTTTAGGGCATCGCGCGGGAGCGTGCGTCAAATTTACCACTCGTACAGCAGGCGCAAGGCCGGCAATACGAAAGCCCGGGCGCCGGGTGATATTCTCAGCATTCGCCTTTTCGCATCGGAGGCCCTGCGCCTGCTGCACGTGCGGTAACTTCAGTCACGGCCTCTCTATCCACTCTCCCGCTTCCCCACAGGAGCGCATTGAGCGGCGGTGCTTTAGTGCGCACCCGAGTTTCCCACATGCACGGTGTCCTCGAATTGACCAATTTAAAGGTTTCTGGTGAAGCTCAGCGAATTTCTAATTAGAACCATGTGCTTATTTTCACCAATTAAAAAGTGAACTATTACGTTTCAGATTTTATCTTGCTAAATAATGTTTTTTTTTTTTGTGTGTGTTTTTTTTTTTGTTTTTGCCAATTCCTGACGTCCATTATGGCTGGCAGTTTGTTCGCGAAAAGTGTTTATTTTATTCTCAAACACCCCATTTTAAAGAAGTTTGACAATCCTCATGGAAACGTTCAGTATATATTTCACGTTTAAATCAAAATTCCTCAGTATCGAGGCCTTAGAAGGACCAATAGTCACCAGCTCGCCTGTTTGAGTATTTTTTCATCAACTTATGACGTTTGGAACCAAACGAAATTGAAGATCTAGAATTACATTCCACTTTCTGTTTTATTTATAAATTACCAAAAAGGTATTCGCGCCATTTGTTGTTTACAGTACTCACGAGAGCACGTACCCAGATTATTGCGTTCAGTCTGACTGCACTCACCGGCACTGGGTTGAGGTCTTCCTCTTCGGTCGAACTGGACGCCGGCATAAATCTTGACACTCTGTTGATCAACGCGGAAAAAGGCGTTAGGAAACAATCGTAATATCGGAGATTTTCCCAAAAGGAACGATGGTTTTGAGTGCACTGTACTGAATGTTCAGTACAGTGAACATTCAGCCTTACCTGATTATTTGGTCTGTTTTTATTATATGTTGGTCGCTTTATGCTTCCTTGGGGTTAGGTTAGGCAGGTTAGGTTAGGCAGGTTAGGTTAGGTTAGGTTAGATTAGGTTAGGCTAGATTAGGTTAGGCTAGGTTGTTAAGTTAGGTTAGGCTAGGTTATCGCTGACAGCTTAGGAAATATAGGGCATGTATTGAGCACCGAGCATCTCATTATACCGCTCGGCAGCCAATGAGATTGCTGCATCAGCCGATAGGTCACGAAAGCACATATCCCGCCCTCTATTTCTTCGGCTCTCAATGACCATACTATGTTAATGTGATCTGAAATGTCAATGAATATTTACGTGCGCGTCTGAGGAGGGTGGGTGCGCGTCTGAGGGAAGCGTGTGTTGTAACGACATTAAATCAATGAACATGGTTATATGGCTCATGGGAATGAAGATTTTACATTTACTAAACTTGCTTCACAAAAATCATGGTTAGCAGTTCTATGAAACCCAAAAATTATAAAAACATGCAACCAGAATTACTCTACTCTTGCAACTAGCAAACTTCCACATTATGTTTTGTTGCTGTTATTGTTGCTTTCTTTATAAAAGCCTACCCAAACTTTCGCTACCTGCTCAAACTTTGTCTATACACCTTTTCTACAAGGATGCAGCCATCTTGAATGTCGTCAGTCCGGGTATGCAGTAAAACATCGTTTTGATCTCTCCACGCCGCAGGAAGGTATTTACCAAAAGTGGGTGATTGCGTACGCCTTCTTGTTTTGCCTCAAATTATGTTTTCTCGCGTATTCCAGGTTGAAATGTTTTGTTTGTTTTTTCGTTCGCATACCCACGTGACTGAGGAACGACAGGAAACAAAAAACGTCTATAGACCTTTGCATCTCTTATCACCCGGCGAAAAATCCCGAGTCACTGAGCTGTGGACGCATGCGCAGCGCCAGATATACCGCACAGCATAGCAACAGCGCATGCTCAAAAGGCGTTCCTTAGCCTTACAGACAAAGATGGCGGCGCACAGAAAGTTTTTTTTGCAGAGGTCTATATATCCTTCGTTTCACATCGTCCAACCGGAGCCAACGCTAGGATCCAATGGAGCCAATCAAACAGGGCCGAAAGTGTATCGTCGCGGCTCTCGCTGTTGTTGTTTTTTTTTTGTGTTTTTTTTTGTTTTTTTTTTTGGGGGGGGGGGGGGTTGCTATAACCGGGCCAACCAATCACGCGCAGGAAAAAAAATCGCAGGATTATGGCGAATTCCCTTCCCGCAATCGGTTCAGTCAGGGAAGGGAAAACGTACAAAGGTGATGAGCGTCGTGACGATGCACTTCTGCCGCTGCTCCATTTGGCTTAATGGAGTAGTATAGCGCCTGCTGGCGAACAAGTGAAACGAAGTAGAAGTGCCTTGGTAACACTTAAAACTAACATTTGACGATACCTTTATTCGCTGTTTCTACCTATTTATGCTTAGGATTTCATGTTTTCAAAGAGTCTTGTTCGTCAAATTATAAAAAAGTGCTTTTCTAAGCTTTTTTTTCTAAACTATTTGTGTTTTTGGAGTTGATTTTTCATCAGATTCTCAAGTTGCTCTTTTTTTTTAATTTTAATATATTTTCAATTTTGTTTTCAGAATTCCGAATAAAAATGAAGCCTGGACACAAACATACCCTAGATTCGTCGGAACTCACCCGTATCGCGTGATATTTCTGCATTTGGCATTGGTGCTTTGAAATTGGCAATATCAACTAAGCCAAGATAAATACTTTGGTAAGAGTCGATACTCTGAAACCGTCGATACTTCGAAATAATTACTTCCGGACGTGGTCGCTGTAGGTGTGGAAGCTTCAGCTGCCCTCTCCTCTATTGAGATATACAGGTTCATACACATCGCTGTTACAAAACACTACCCTCCTTCCTCTAAGAAGCACACAAATAGTATGGTCCAAACTAGAAACCTGAACGATGGCTTTTGTCGTGACCCAGACGTACTATGACACATTGCCCTCAAAGAACCTCGACCAGCTGAAACGTAAAACCGATTTCGTCTCAGGACCACTAACCCTGTATTCTTATAAAGTTTATTTGTAAAATGCCACCTTTTCTTCTTTTTTTTTTTCTACCGTCGTGTTATATAAATTTGAAGTTTTTTAGAAAAGAAAACTATCTATGATGTTTTTCATTCTTAGATTTCCGCCTGCATTCCATGTGTAGCATATAGTTGTCTTTATTGTTTAAATAAATCATCAAAACATTAAAAATACAGTTTCTTACTCAAGCTTTTTTTTCAAAATAGCTTTTGCACTAGCTTTTTTGTACCAGCCATGACTGTTGCCTCTGTTTGGCCACGTTTTGACCAGCCTCTTAGTAGAGGCAAGCACGATCGCAAATACCAATAAAATTGTGGGCCCAATACCGGGTGTCCGAAGTAGCGGCCAGGCTCTTTAAGTCGACCGCAAAATTTGGTTTCTCAACCTTTCGCGCTACGATTTTGTGCAACGTTGCCCACAAATTGTGTTTTTTTTTTTTTCTTCTAAAAAATTTGCAAAGAGCGAATTTATCTAAGAAAAAAGTAAAGAAAGAAAAGGGCTTAACTCCTATAGAAAAGGCAGTGAAGCCACCGGTCTTCAAACCATAGGGCGCCCTATTGTTAGAAGACCGGTGGCTTCACTGCGTTTACATAGGAGTTAAACCTCTTTCTTTCTTTACTTTTTTCTCAGATAAATTCGCTCTTTGCAAATTTTACAAAAAAAAATAATCATCTGTGGGCAACGCTGCACAAAATCGTAGCACGATAGATTAAGAAACCGATTTTCGCGGTCGATTTAAGGAGCCTGGCCGCGATTTGGGACACCCGGTATAAACAAAATAGCAGTTGGTATAGGTTTGAAAACAAACAGATCGGAGAGCATTAGTTGTATACCTTGTTTTGCAAGCGCGAAATACTAAATTGCTTATCGAGACAGTACGCGACCATTTATTTAACATAATCAATAAAAGAACAGCTCCCTTACTTGGAGCTTCATACCTTGCAAAACCTTTAAAAAACGTCCTGAAAATTGTTGATCTTCGGTATCTTATTTCGCTGGGACCAAATCACTTAAAAATATCGTTTGTCTCTTCAGCGCGAAGCTATGTTTTATTGCCTAATTCACTAAAAGAATAAGAATACAGAACTTCAATAATGCGCCAGTGCGTCATTGTGTGTCGTTTGTTACCTTCTGCAAAAGCCCAGTTAGTTGCCTTTATTATCTGAATTAGCACACATTTTTTGCATACAGACACGGTCTTGATGTTTATACATGAAAGAACAAACCCAGTTGGTGCTAAAATTATTATTTTAAATAAATTTACGTACCAACTTCCAGCGTACTCCTGCTAGACTCAAAGCACACGCGTAGCAAATTCTTTACCGCTTCCCGTCAACCTCATAGTATTAAAATGTTTAGTCACTAAGCCTAATGTTCGGAATTTATTCTCGTTTCTAAGTGTCTATATTCTTTTCTCCTTTTCTCCCACGGTAGTTACCCTTATGGAGAATCAGGTAACACCCGTCAAACGGGTACTTTAAGAAAAGAAAAAAATCGGCGAATCTGCTTGCGAGCTTGCGCCTATCGGCGTGCGTGGCTCGCCAATATCTTGAAGGAGGTTGTAATCTTTGAAGCCTTTAAAGTATTCGTCTGACAATAATATAAAACACAAAATCAGAAGTAAACTGTTGCCTGCCCACCGGAAGAAAAAGGCTCGAGGTACACCTAAGTACTTCTTGTAAGTTCTGAATGCAAAAGCATGCATGACTTTCTTCCGCTCCCTGATTTCTTTTCGCCGCTTTGACCTTGGACGCTTCGTGTTACCGTGCAGCGCGGGACAAACAGCGCCGTAGGGTGGCGCTGTGTGTCGCGGCCAATGGGAGCCGCGTTCCTTGAAACTATGACGCATACCAGCCAATGAGACCGAAGCCGAAATCCATCAGATTTCGGCTTTACTTCGCTCCTTCGGGAGCGAGGAAACTAGGTGCCGTTTGGCTCGGCTTCTCGCATGGCTTCGAAGCTGAGAGCCACCAAATCTCGGCTTTACTTGGAGAAAGGAGTTTAGGTGCCGTTTGGCGCGGCTTCAAAGGTGATGACGTCGGATCACTCCATGGGACCCAGTTAATGCTTTCGCATTAAAAAAGAACTCGATAGCGCTCTTCTTATTATAGTCTGTAGCTGGTTAAGGATTGCAGAACTTGCGCCTCCCACAAGACCGTTCACCGTTTTCGCTTTAGGATTGTAAACACTAGGGGGGGGGGGGAGGAAGGGAGGGAGGGAGGAGAAAACCACCGGTCCTGGATAGTAAAGGGTCCATGGGAAGGGATTTCTCTTATCTTCTACTCATACAGAAGGTTATGAAACAGCTCACGAAAGAAGGCGAAAGAGAGAGAGACTAGCTACCTTCTTCTCTTCGTCGGTTAGCCGAGCGTAGCCCCCGATGGGACTGTCCGTGATGTACAAGGGATGGTAGTAGCGGGCATTGTGCGGGTTGTTGCCGCCTTCCACACGAAACGTGTACGTCCGGCCCCGCTGGACGTGCAGTTCGGGTACCAGGATGCCGTTGATGTACCAGCACTCTCCGGGGGTCGGGTAGCCTGAAATATAAAAGCACGCCGCAATTTTAAAAAAAGTATTTGATGAAGAGCGCGCAGGTCAATTTGATGTTTGGGCATGGTTGTCTACAATACTTTCACTCTCAGGTGGCACAGAAATGGTATTGTGTTTTTCAAACTGTCTTTAATAATTTACCAATCAGCGATATTTATTTAAATAGACTTGTTGCACAGCACCGATAATATGTTGCATGTCTTGCGTGTATAATATGTGTATTAGATGAGAGAGATTGTCTTGAACCTCTAACAATTGTGAAGTTTGTAGGTAAAACTACTTAATTTACAAATGTTTCTTTATGTGGGTTTTTCATATGGTATATGATTTGATATGAGTTTTATGGGTCCCTGTAGTCTTGTTTTGTTTTTCTTGGGTACGTCGCTCAGTGAAATTTTTACAGCAAGCCTCAGACGTCAAAGGAGCGGAGCAAGCGGCTGTCAAAAAACCATGCCATGTACAGGTGCGTAAACAAGTGCTACAAAAAAAAGTCGCATACCCTAGACTCTGGTAATGCAAGCACCTCTCGAAGACGGGGACTGACGGTGCTGCATCCCTACCTCATGTTATCCTTTAAATCACAGACTGCATGTTTTCTGCGACGAAGTTAGGATAACCTCACTACTACTGAAAGGGTTTTGGCAAAGTGGTTCGAGACCTCCAACTGATAAGAAAAAGGGTAGGTGAACAGGTCCAAGAATGCAGACGGGCAAAATATTATTAATATCTTAAAGGCGGGTGCACGCAGTTTTTTTTTTCTTTTTTTCTTTTAAACGCAAAGAAGCACTTATCTTTAAATAGCTTGCTTGATAACTATACTCATCACCCGCGCCAAATGATTGGGCTCTTACTTACAGCAGTGCGTACTTTTTAGTTTCACAAACATCTTTGCTTTTAAAAAGTAAATTCACCTACATATTTAGAAAAGAAATATCTTAAAATTTTCATTTCAAAATATTTAGCTTATTTTTCTGAGATCCTTCATTCAAATTATTCCGATCAAGTGTACGCTACAAATAATAATGTAGGATTGCATAATATAAACTTTCCCGTTGGACATGTTAAATGAGGATTTTAACAACATCACGTTTTAAACTTGTAAATTTTTGGTGTCCACGAACTTATATTTTTTTTACGTTTTAGGGATATAAACAATATGTGTAATGAGTTGAGTTTATTGTAAAACAAAAAAAGGGGATAAGATCCATGAGCGATCTTTGCCTCTCAGTAAAAGAAGGCAGTTGTCTTGCCTTAGCTTGCCTAGCTTGACTTAGTTTATGGAGAGGTGAATGGAAATATTTAACTCTGTCTATTTTAGACATTTTGTTATAAATCAAAGTTATATGTTCGTATACTCGATGCACACAGGCGTTTTCAACCCACAATCACGATTAACTGAGCTGCCTGAGAAAATTAATAAACGAGCTTTAGATTTTTACCGGTCTAGTAACGCGTAAGCTAATAGCTGCCAAAAAAAAAAAATCAGATTGCGGAGGCCGTACCTATATTACGCTCCAATCGCACAGGTACTCATTACCGTATTCAACTCATTCGCAGCCCCCGAGACGATCCAAGGTCGCGCACCTCATAAGAGACATGACCGATCATCATCGCTCACTGTTCCATCGCCTGTCCAGTGCGGCTGACCCAACTGCGGTTCAGAATACCTTAGCGGGTTATCGCACTAAAAAGACGATATTGTGAGCCGCGCAAATTGCACCGATGAAACGCAGACGCTTGCCTGTGATGCCCCGCGTAGCCTTTCCAACCTCCAGAGGGTCCTATCCTGGCGATGAAGTTGTCCACGGATTTGTCTTTAATGCGGAAGGGCCCCCAGGGACTGGGACGTTCTTTCTTCTGACCAGTGCTGAACCCGAAGCAGTTGTCTGCGGCGTCCTTGCGGCCGAAGTTGATCTTCACCGTTCCTGGGTAAAGCAAATTCTAGCGGTTAGTGAATTAAGAATACATTCATACAACCAGTGGCGTACCAACTTGTTTTTGAGTGGGGAGAAAACCAAATCTCCCCCCTCCCTTCCCCCCGCCCCCCCCCCCCCCCTCTTCCGGGTCGGTATCCCTTGGTCGCCGTCGGCCAGTGTTTGCCCTGCCCGGTGGCGGCTGTTTCAGGGGGGGGGGGGGGGGGGGGGGGGGGGGGGGAGGGGTGACATATGCTTTGCTTCCCACTCTGAGAACTGGGGCAGCAAGCGCCCCCCCTTTCCCCCCCCCCCCCCCCGGGTTGGTACGCCCATGCATACGACAATGTCCACATCAGCCTCTTTGCTGATATGCATTGGTGTAGCGGTAACCGGGGTGTATCAGTTATTTTTCGGAAATGACGGCGAATATTGATAGTCAAGTGGACAAAGTAGTATACTCACGCTGACGAACCATTGAACAGAATCACTTTATATCTCACTTTTTTTGTTAGCAAAGCATAATTTTGTCAAGTAAATTTAACTACTAGTATACCAAACTCGAGGAATGTCCACTCACAGAAAAAAAGGGTATATTCTTACACCCCTTGTCCCATAGAGACACCCCAAACCTTGATTTCGACGTACTGTGCACTGACGTGCCACAGACGGCCCCAACTTTTGCGAGGGTCTTGAGAACGGTGATATATATTTCATTAAACAGGTGAAGTATGTATCGAAGACTATAGGAAAAAAACACTGAGGTTTTGCAGTAGGGCCAAGAAAACCCCGATTATTTTGTTTATAGTCAGTAACACGTACGTTAGCTACTTTAATAAGTTATACCACTCGTCTATAATGCCGCTCGTAAAAGTTGGCACCGTCGGTTCAACATCAGTGCGCTGTATAGTCGAACTGAAGTTTTGGGGTGTCGTATCCGGGACAAGGGGTGTAAGAATATACCCTTATTTATTTATTTTTTTCCTAAGAGTGTACTTTGAAGTCGGGAGTTCTACTTTCTTTGTACCAGACAAAGACACTTTTAAGTAAAATACAAGTACATACTCGAATAATGTACTTTAATTAGAGTACAAGTTTTCTAGCCCTATTAGAAGTAGTGCTTTAAGTACAATATGCTTAAAGTACTTCCCAACACTGGAATACTTGTATGCAATATTATGCC